>NC_052324.1:30809098-31109098 GCF_016432855.1 Salvelinus namaycush
GTTCCCATTCGGTGAGCTTGTGTGGCCTACCACTTTGGTCTATCTTGGGCCTACCAGGCTCTGGTCTATCTTGGGTTAGTTATAAAACATCTTGGGTTATATTTATAACTAACCCAAGATAGTTCATCTGTGTCGTTTTCAAAGGGAGCAAATTAAGCATAGTAGCATAGCGGCAGGTAGCCTAGTGGTTAGAGCGTTGGGCCAGTAACCGAAAGATCGAATCCCTGAGCTGACAAGGTAAAAATCTGTGGTTCTGCCCCTGAACAAGGCAGTTAACCCACTGTTCCTAGGCTGTCATTGTAAATAAGAATTGTTCTTAACTGACTTGCCAAGTTAAATAAAAAATAAATAGTGGGCAGAACAAGCAAGGAGGTGAGCAAGTTCCTATTGTCACGAACTATTTTCTTTTGGGAACGCTTTCTCTGTGTGCCTGTTGAATAACTCAATTTGCCCCTTGCACTCCCTGTAAACAACATTTTCAGAAACTTTGGCAATGGGTCATGTCTACAAAACTTAGTGCACTCTGTTAGAAACACATTTTAGTTGAGAACAGAAACCTGAAATCAGGCTTTTCTTCGCTGAGAAAATAAGCACGGTCAGCACAGTTCCATCTTGCTCCATTCTCTCCCACTGCCAGAACTTGGCTTCCTCCAATGATGTATATAACCCCAAATCAATGGCTCTCTTTCCAAACCATGTTTAGTGAGGAGTGGAGATTTCAACCTGCTTCAGATTTATACATCTGGTGAAACACATCTCCTTGTTCTGTGGTACAAGAACCACAATAACAAAAGGAAGAAAATATTCAAGTTGTATGTTCCCCATGCCCCTTACACCCCTCAATGTGTGATTTGGTTGTAATGATCGTATCACACTTCAATCTCTATAATAAAACCAACTTTTATAGGCACTTAAAATACTTGTTTGAATATTTTCCACTCTACTAGTCAAACAGGACACAGAAAATTGTTTTTGCACATCAGCGATTTAATTGGACAAAGCAAGAACACATTGGTTATTACAGTAGCAGAAACATTATCAAACCCCAGAGTAAAACACTTTTCAAAACGAAAGTTTTGAAAATGTCTGTAGGCAATGCCTAATCTTTAATGATATTGTGTCCGTTAAAAGCAATCAACTCTATAAGGCAACACAACGGGTCTGGTCCCTCTGGTATTAAAACATGTTCAAGGGGCAACAGCGCACATTTAGATTCATTCAGGTTTTTCCATAAAAAAATACTGATCTTACTTCATAGAAAATGGCAGAAAACTCAATTTATGCACAGAATTACTATTCAAAGTAAAAATTGTGTTCATTTTTGCACTGCATAGCAATGCTGTCTTTTCCCTTCCTGGATGTACATGTATCACTATGCCAGTTACCATGGATATGCATTTGATAATGCTGCTAACTAAATGTTTAATTTCTTCAGTTATCAAAACAAAGAAAGCAAACAAGCTCCCTTAGTGAACATTTGGATTTTCCTTTATACAGCTTGAAATCAAGGTATGGTTATTTACACATTAAGCAAATGTTGAGGCCATCCAAAAGAAATAAAGGGGAAAGGTGGAATGCAAAAACAAGAGAATACTGCGCAATAATTGTCTGCCCTTACAGAAAGAAAGCAGTGGCATCTATCCCTGCAATTGGTTGAATTGAAAACAAAATGCAAGAAAGAAAAAAAAGTTCACTTTTTTTGGTTTGAAGTAATAAAATGGGTAATGATCCGTTACTTTTTACATGATTCATTGCATCAAACACTAAATGGATTATTAATCTTAAATCAAAAGCAATTTATTTTGACTGTTCAAGTCCTTATGAAAATGGGTTTGAGACACTGTAAACATACCAACAATGGCACAAATCCTAAAGTCTCTTCTTGAGTGATATTAATTTAAAATGGTACCGCACTGGCCATGCACAGTCCATCTAACAAGGGCAACATAATACCGGTGTGGTTTATTCCAGTCCTCCATGGCTCCCCTTAACCCCCTATGAAATCAGTTTCATGAGCTTTAGCAGAGGTCAACTTCCCCTTCAAATTCCATGTACCAACAAGTCTTAGTCTGCCACAAGAGACAGATATAACACAGATCCCTGTGGTGCTCCAGTAACCAGTAAAAAGTTGACTACACCCCCCCATCATCATCATGTGTGTGGGGTATCCTGTGGCTCCCATACTGGCCTGGTTTGCTAGCATACTCCCATTCAATCCCTGTGTAACTTCCATAACCCCACCATTACTGAGGGCACTCACGCCTGTCCACCCAGCACTGGCCAATAAGTGACTGCAAATGGGGGAGAGAGAAAAACCACCAGCAGGTTAAAGAGGGAACAGCGGCAAGACAGGCTTAATCCCAAACAGCACCCTATTCCCTTTATAGTGCTCTACTTTTGTCCAGGGCCCTGATCGAAAGGGGGGAGCCATTTGGGAATCAAGCAGAAAGCACACACAACAAATAAACTGAGCAAGCGCCAGCTGAGGAGAGAATGTGCGAGAACACGAAGGTCAGGGTATGTCAGAGGATCAGCACAAAACGAAGACAGCCGAGAATATGGTAGGGAGAGAAAGGGATTTGATATTGAAAAGGGAAACCGGGCGAAGGATGGTATTTGTGAGTGTGGGCATGCAGACAGAGCATAGGCTCAGTGTATTAAATTAGTCATGATCAACTGGTGTAGCTTTACATAAAATATGTTTGCGTGTGTCTTGACTCCTCGTATCCAACCCGAAGTTGCTGGAATGGGTCAATGTTGCAGAGAGCGGCTGAAGCGGGACTAGCTGCGTTTCAATTTGGCTTTGAAGTTGAATTTCAAACTTCATCCCTGAATCCTGTAACACTGCAAATGAATAACAAAAATGTGACTGTTTCATGCCAAAACCTCATTCATGACTTAGGTTTTTCCTGATCAAATCTTTAGCAACATCCATTATGTAACAAATACCTGAAGGGAAAAGTTAACATTTGAACGGTCAGTACATCGGGTATTGGCAACAGTGACTGATGAGCTCAATGTAGTAAGAGTTGGAGGAGAACCTGTAGCTCAGACAGATTGATTTTAGGATTTAAAACAGTCTCAGAACAGCCCTTGTCAGGAGTTGTCAACTATAATTCCCAGGCATTATTACTTAACTATTTTTCTATGTAGTCTACTATGTCCTCATAAGAATATTTGCATGGACTCTGCCTCACAATTTGTGGGATGTTTACATACAATCTAGTTAAGTTACACTGCAATTTCTATTTCCAAAACAGCAAGATTTAAGATTTCAGCAAATTATTCCAAGTTACTCCATTCTTTGGTTCTCTAGATTAGAGAAAAAGAAGAACTAAAAAAAACTGCTGTGGTAAACTCATTATCAATGTTTCTCCTGTTATAAGAGCTGTTAACAGGATTGTTGTCAAACCCAATTCAAGACAAGCAAATGACCAGTCATATTTCAAATGTACCTATAATCTACCAACACAAATTCATACAACATCCCATTTCAAGGAGCAATATCTTTTAACTCCTCAGGAGAAAAAAAAAAATCATATTCAACAAATTAAGGGCAAATTAAAGTTCATAGAGTAAAAACAAAAGTGTGCATGAAGTAACAAAAGATGACATGGCACTTAAAAAAAAGGAATAATGTGGATGTGACACGTGCACACTAAGATGTATCCCTCGGCACTGGGAAAAGCTTCAGAGGGCAGGGCAGCAGGTCCCTTTCTGTGTATTCAACAATCCCAGTTTCCTCACTGTCTAGGACGATGTAGTTCATTGAGCGGACACTCATCTGGCGACAAGTCCAATTAGACCCAGAATAGTGGCCATTTTGAAAGGCCAAAAAGGACATTAAATAATGCTCTTTTTATAAAAAAAAAAAAAAAATATCAAACTCAGATGGGGGAAAAAAAAGGATGAAATTGCTGTTATCTTGACCAATAAATCACAAATGAAATCTTTGATTATATCTTTTTTTAAATGCGTCTTTTTGTCTTTGTCCTCATAAGCTGGATATGGTGGCGAGGGTGAAGGTTGGAGGACATCTTTGGCTCCATCCTTCCCCTGGCCAGAGCTGCAGGCGACTGGGCTGGAGCCTAGCTGTCCTTGGGAAGCCCAGCCGAGGACAATCAGACATTCAGCTGCAGCCCTTGTTGCTGGAGGGGAGGGGAGCCCTGCAGATGTCCTTGTGTACTTACTGAAAACCCTGCTGGTTCCAGGCCTGGGCCTGGCCGTAAACACCATAGGTGGGTACCTGCCACCCGTTGGGGACATACTGGCCAATCTGCTGGGCATTGCCATACCACTGTGCATACTGGCCATAGGGTTGGGCTGCAAAGCCCACTTTGTTCTGCTGCAAGGGAGAGAGGACAACAGTGTAAGAGTGTGCCTTTGTATGCATGCGTGCGTAAGCTGTGCATAAGCTATGCCGATGAGTGGAATCCTCTGGCTCTTGCTTCATACCTGGGGAACTTGCTGAACCTGCTGCATAGAGCTAATCATGTCCGGGGTCTCTTTACCCCAGTAACACTTCACCATATGTCCCTCTATCGAAGTACCATTCACAGACACAATGGCATGGGCTGCTCCCTCGTGAGAGTTAAACCTGAACAGAGAGGAGTCAAAAGATGGTGCTATGTACTCAGAAACATATGCAGAAAATGGTATTTCAATGATACTAAGTCTTTGTCAGAGGTTTAGCAATTTTTGATCTCATGGCATACCTCACAAAGGAATATCCTTTGTCTGGGAACACACGGATTTCCATGATTTGTCCAAAGGGGGTGAAGGTCTGTCTCATCAATTGTTCTAGAAAAACAGGAGGGAGGCATGTCAAAGACGTGATTCTCTCTCTCTCACTCACACCACAGAAAGTAAACAGTTGAATGACAGACTACCAACCTGTTAGACCGGTGCTGACTCCCCCACAGTACACAGTGCAGTTACTGGGGCTTGACTGGTTCACTACCTCATCAAAGGCCAGGTGCTTGGTGTTGGCTATTGGGAACAGGAGAATGAAAGTTAATAAATACATTACCATTCAACAAAATAATATCTTAGGGACTCCACTGACCACACATTGGAGTAAAATGTATGACATTGTCCTCTGAACTCAACCAGTGTTAGAGGATAAAATAGAGAATATAGTTGTAAGATAAAACCCTAACATTTCTTCTCAATGACAAATGCGCTGGAAACCAATGCCTATCTTGCCTGGACTCACTTTCATAGGTGGTTTTAGGGGCTGGGGGTTTTCTAGTGGCCCAGTTGGTCCTGATCTGTCTGCCGCCTAGCCATTGGCCACCCATCTGCTGAATGGCATTCTCTGCATCCTGTGGGTAGTAAAAGAGAAATTCATCATATGACCCATCTGCACACCAAAATACCGAAGGATAATGTTGACTACATTTACAGGAAACTCTTCCATTATGAGTTATTATGACCCCCCCATAAGTGATTACATCCATCTGTAACACGTACCCACTTGTTGAAGAAAGAGACAAAACCATAGCCTTTAGATTTCCCTGTGGCAATATCTTTGACCACGCGAGCATCCCTGAGGAGAAACACACCATTCACTCAATAAGAAGGAGTAATGTGACCATGTAAACAAACTACTGACTGCTATCACACCAATTACTCTTCAGGACTTTTAAGCTATTCAATGTAACCCTGTGATAGAGCAGATAGACATGACTGTTTGTAAGGTACATACGATATCCTCCCAAACGGGCCAAAGGCAGCTTTGACATCATCTGTTGTGATTTCGGGGCTGAGGTCTCCAACAAAGACATGGAAATGATCTGTTGGGAGGACATGAGACAACAATTGTGACTCCTTGCTGGATGCAGCACATTGTGAAGAAATTGAGAGATGAGCAATTCCATGTTAACAGAATGATGCAGAGCGACTGATTTTTCCCTTTAAAATCTAAACTCAGCAAAAAAAGAAAACGTCCCTTTTTCAGGATCCTGTCTTTCAAAGATAATTCGTAAAAATCCAAATAACTTCACAGATCTTCATTGTAAAGGGTTTAAACACCGTTTCCCATGCTTGTTCAATGAACCATAAACAATTAACGAACACGCACCTGTGGAACGGTCGTTAAGACACTAACAGCTTACAGACGGTAAACAATTAAGGTCAGTTATGAAAACTTAGGACACTAAAGAGGCCTTTCTACTGACTCTGAAAAAACCAAGAGGCCCAGGGTCCCTGCAAGAACGTGCCTTAGGCACCCTGCAAGGAGGCATGAGGACTGCAGATGTGGCCAGGGCAATAAATTGCAATGTCCATACTGTGAGACGCCTAAGACAGCGCTACAGGGAGACGGGATGGACAGCTGGTCGTCCTCGCAGTGGCAGACCACGTGTAACACCTGCACAAGATCGGTACATCCGAACATCACACCTGCAGGACAGGTACAGGATGGCAACAACAACTGCCCGAGTTACTCCAGGAACGAACAATCTCACCATCAGTGCTCACTGTCCTCAATAGTCAGAGAGGCTGGACTGAGGGGCTTGTAGGCCTGTTGTAAGGCAGGTCCTCACCAGACATCACCGGCAACAACGTTGCCTATGGGCACAAACCCACCGTCGCTGGACCAGACAGGACTGGCAAAAAGTGCTCTTCCCCTGACAACTTGCAGTTTTGTCTCACCAGGGGTGATGGTCAGATTCGCGTTTATCGTTGAAGGAATGAGCGTTAAACCGAGGCCTGTACTCTGGAACGGGATCGATTGGAGGTGGAGGGTCTGTCATGGTCTGGGGCGGTGTGTCACAGCATCATCGGACTGAGCTTGTTGTCATTGCAGGTAATCTCAACGCTGTGCATTACAGGGAAGACATCCTCCTCTCTCATGTGGTACCCTTCCTGCAGGCTCATCCTGACATGACCCTCCAGCATGATAATGCCACCAGCCATAGTGCTCGTTCTGTGCGTGATTTTCTGCAAGACAGGAATGTCAGTGTTCTGCCCGGATCTCAATCCCATTGAGCACTTCTGGGACCTGTTGGATCGGCGGGTGAGGGCTAGGGCCATTCCCCCCAGAAAAGTCAGGGAACTTGCAGGTGCCTTTGTGGAAGAGTGGGGTACCAGCTCACAGCAAGAACTGGCAGATCTGGTGCAGTCCATGAGGAGATGCACTGCAGTACTTAATGCAGCTGGTGGCCACACCAGATACTGACTGTTACTTTTGATCCCCCCCTTTGTTCAGGGTCACATTATTCCATTTCTGTTAGTCACATGTCTGTGGAACTTGTTCAGTTCATGTCTCAGTTGTTGAATCTTATGTTCATACAAATATTTACATGTTAAGTTTTCTGAAAATAAACACAATTGACAGTGAGAGGACGTTTCTTTTTTTGATAAGTTTGTCAAACAAAAAACAATGACTGCAAAGTTAAAACCATACAACTCTATGCACAATGACTACATTTAACAATGATCAATGAACATTTTTCTAAAACACATTTACTTGAAGAACAGTGCAGAAGCTAAGTTTGGTAACAGAATGACAGAACAAACCACACAAATCGTAATTCTCTTACCAAACTTTGCATCTGCACTGTTCAAGTAAATGTGTTTTGTAAAATCTTCAGCGGAAATTTTTCGAAGTAGTCCTTGTGCATAGAGTTGTATGGTTTGTTTAACTTTGCAATAATTGTTTTTTGTTTTACATATATTTTAAAGTGAAAATTCTGAGTCTCGGCATCATTCTGTTACAGTGGAGTTGCCCATATAGAGATGTATTTGTATCTCTATGGTGTGGAAGACCACATTTACAGAGAGAACCTCTACTTTCCTATGGGACTGACTGATAAGGTAGCTGGGCACTTACTGCTTGTGTCTTTTTTCTGACTGCTTGGCGTTGTGGCCCAGTTGACTTTAACCTCCTAGAGAGAGAATGACCATATTAGAGACATTTCCCTCAGATTACACAAACCAAAGATTTTGAAGACAAATCCAAATTTTGATAAACTCCCATATCTATTAGGTGAAATACCAGTGTGCAATCACAGCAAAAACGATTTGTGACCTGTTGCCAGGTCAAATGTAACTATTTGCACATCATTACATTGTATATAGAAATAATGACATTTGAAATGTATTTATTCTTTTGGGACTTGTGAGTAATGTATACTGTAAAAAAAAAATATTTCACTTTTCTTCATTATCTATTTCACTTGCTTTGGCAATGTAAACATATGTTTCCCATGCCAATAAAGCAAGCTAGATGTTTATATAATTTAGATCCAGTGGGCTATATTACTACCTCAGTTTCTGTGGTGCCGTCTGTGAGAAACAAATGAGCCACCTGACCAAACGCAGAGTGAATCTCAATGCCGTGACAAGCAGAGAACAGAACATGGAAGAACTGTGCACTCCATAAACAAGTGGACTATAAACTACTGAGTAATAGGTCAACGTAACAAAGGATTTAAAAACCAGTGACATTATCAACTTGTATTACTCATCAAATGGTCCTTCATTACCTGTTGATGATAAAATAATTGGCACTGAATATACATTTCTCCTGAGGTTAGACCCTATATGTATTGTGAAGCTGTGAGTCTGGAAAAGGTACTGAAATTGTTTTAGTTATCACAACCGGCCGTGATCGGGAGTCCCATAGGGCGGCGCACAACTGGCCCAGCGTCATCCGGGTTAGGTGAGGGTTTGGCTGAGGTAGGCCGTCATTGTAAATAAGAATTTGTTCTTAACTGGCTTGCCTAGTTAAATAACAGTTCAATTTTTTTTTAATTGCATACGGATTGGTTTTGTAAAAGAACACAGCGATGGGTCAAGAACATTTTAATCTCTAATATATAGTCAATCAACCACTAAGACAGAAATGCACTTGATATCCATACAACAGAACTAACCTACTCCATATTTGGCACAATAGGATCATAGATATTATACACAAACATGCCTGGTAGTCAGCATTGGAACCAACTGTGGTGGTTAGGCCTATATTTGGAATCAGATAACATCTTTCAGTCTCATTTAATCTGGGGAATCAAAGTACTTACCTGTGGACGGGAAGTCGGAATAAGCCATTCTCACAAAGTAAATCAATTCATGACTGCCATTTCAACATTGTTGAGGAACTCACTGCCTGACACAGCTAATCCTCATAGTTTTTGCCTACTGGTTGCTCAAACTTCTGCAACCATAACTCACCCATCCCAACTCAGCTTGTAGATACGATAGCTTACCTTACCCATAATTTTACGTCCATTCATGGCAGACAGCGAAGCAGCAGCATGCCTGTGTTCATAGAACTCCACAAAGCAGTATGGATCATTGCCTGCAGTCTGTAAGAGAACAACAAGAGTTACAATGAGTATGTTTACATGCACACTAATAACACGATATTAAACTGATCATGGCAGTAGGCAGATTATGCAAGTCATATAAACACCTTACTCTGCTTATCTTAAATCAGCATAAGGTCAAAACCAAGTAAGCATACAGCAATTAAAACCAGTATTTTTTTTTTTTTTTAACCAATCTTTCAAATCATTAGGACATGTAAACACCTTAAATTCAGGATTCCTGCTGCGTTTGATCTGCGTATGAGCTTGCCCCAGCCGAGCAAGCCTCCCTCTTTAGAGCGAGTGTGTTCGGAACAATTGAATATAAGAGTCTTACAAGTTTTCACATACAAATATGCTTCCCAAAAAGAACATGGTGAACATAATGAACATAATCAAGCAACTAATATATTAATCCAACTATCCACAATAATTACATTGTGTGCATGTAACCGCACTCATTGAATCCAAAGCAAGGTCTGTCAACAGCATTAGTCACATGTTCTCATTAGACAGTTACCAATGACAATAAAGAACTGTCGATCAATATCAAACAAATTCTCTCTTGGGTCCAGGAATACTCACATCAAAAATCATTTTACAGCTCTTGCAGGGGCCGATCTGTGTGAAAACCTGTAGGATGAGGGGCTCAGTGACATCCCTAGACAGGTTCCCTACATACCTGGAGAGAAAAACAAGCACGTGACTAGGAGGTTCTAAGCAAGTTTAGCTACTTCTTCTAGGGAAGCTAAATGTAGGGTGCACTGCTGCACTTACAATTAGCCAGAACAGTAGACAGTTACTTCATTGAGTCAACTAACCTTATCTAACCCTTGCGTTTGACGCATATTTTGTTTAAAGCAACTTCTGTCCGTCCCCAAAAAAATCTGACTGTCGTTGACGTGGCTATCATCCCCAGCAGCCGGTAGAAAGGCATGCATTGCATGACCCTTGGAGTTGGGCCTCGCGCAGTCCCTTGCTTGTTGGAATGTGTGGATGTAAGCTAGTTAGCCAGCTAGTTATCATATTAAACTCAATAAGTCCATAACATCATTTGTTACCGAATAAATGTAATACTGGGCAAATTGGCTGACGCCAGGGCACAAATTAGTGGATGACACGCCTGTCTCTGCATATTTGCCACGAAAGTAACGTTGTTAGCTGAAAGTTAGCCAATGATTGCTGCTTTGACAAGACGGTAACGTTAAAAGTAACAGCAGTAGCTAATTTATGTTATGGACATGTGAATCAAATCAATATCAAGTAACTAGCTAGTAATTAGCTGGTTAGAACGATATATACATAGCTAGTATTTTGAGACGTAGGTAGCTAACGTTAGCTGGTTAGCTAACGTTAGCTGGTTAGCTAACTAGAACTAGTTTTCGTTTCGGCGAAAGCGAACGAGCAACTAGCGTTATGTGTTCTGACAAATCTCGAGCCATGGACTGGCCCGATTGAGTAACACCATCTACATCAATAATGGTCACACATTGATAAATAACAAGACATGAGTACATGGACGTTTTTATATGCTGGAACATACTTTATTATAGACACATGTAAAGTAGCTAGCTACTGAACTGATTTGGCTAGCCAGCCCGCGTTAATGTTAGTTACTTACAGGGTTTTGGGCTGTTCGTCGTCCATCATCATCATCATGTTTTCGTAGGTCGCGCCCTGCGAGAGTAATCAGTGTATGGTATTTTGAGGGATACACAAGCACTTTCCAAATATGTCACTTTTTGATACAGTTCATGCAGACTTACAGGAGTATTTATAAAAAAGGGCACAAATCACCTCAGTCGCTGACTGTGCAAACCAGCCGTGATCAGCTTGTATGAACAATGGGCGCACAACCGAAGTGGAAGATGGCGGAAAATAAGAGCGGATGTCCACGGTCGCATGCGCAATGAATGGACCAAATAATGTGTAACACACTTCAGCTGCAGGCGTCAGTAAAATCACTATTTCGAAACCATATCTGCTTGTAATCTTGCGTTTTATAATGACGACCTTTTAAGTGACATAACAAAGACACTGGTGATGAACAAATCCTGACATTGTCTGGGAAAAAACTTGGTTGATGCCTTACAAATATTGTGCACTTTAAAATTCCACATAAGATATAAGATATATCCATGTAATTCTATGTGACCATTGATGATATCTGCGTTTTCTGTGAAAAATGTGAAAATCTGACACACTTGTTCTATGAATGTAAATCTGTGATAGATTTTTGGGAAAACATTGCAGAATAGTTATTTACCATTTTGAACACCACCCATGTTTTTGACATGAAGGATATAATATGTTACTATTGCAATAATAACAAGACCATTGAAATGATTGTGAATTTTTTTATTCTTGTTGCCAAATACTTTATACACAAACAAAAATTCCAGAATTCTATACCAAAATTACAAATATTTTTGATTGAATTGAGACATTATCCCCAGTGAATAACAAAAAATAATAACATCTTCCTGAATCATTATAATGAAATTTTTTCAGAGTAAATACAATTGCACTAGAATAGTTTTTTATTATTATTTATATATTTTATTTTTTTTGTATGTATTTAATATTTTCTTGTTTATACCTGTGTTGTGTTTTGTTAGAGATGTTTGATATAGCGATGTAAGTTGTTTATTTTGTATTATAATTTTTATTTTATTTTAATGGTGATGAACAAAAAAATAACACACGTCTGGGAAACTCACGTGACTGATCACAACCAGCAAACTTGTAGCTAACGTTAGCGTCAGAGATAGGGGTTGCCAATGCAATAATTCTACAATAATAATTTGTGCTTATATTTGTCTTATTACACACATATATACAAGTGTGAATTGGGAATGTGTTTTTTTGCAAATCCAAACTAAACGCCCCTTGAATGGGGCCAGGGTGGGTTAAGTAGTTGGACCTTTGAAAATCTTTGGTTGGCTCTCATGTGAGATGAAAGCATCCACATACATAGGTGATGGTGGATATATTACTCAATACATATTTTAGTTTATTCACAATAATTTTTGAATTGGAATTTGGCGAGAACAAAGAAATAAAACTTGTGCGCCGCCCGGGAATCGAACCCGGGTCGAAAGAATGGGAATCTTCCATGATACCATTACACCAGCGGCGCTGATGATATACGCGATAAATACAGTGATAATACTAATGAGACAGGTAATGCGTTAGTCCATGTAGTCCATGCTCATCTCATGGACTTCTTCTAAACTCATGTAGTTGTTGGATGCAGCTTTCTCTGTATGGCATTTCATATTCTCTGTCTTCTCAGGCAAGATTAATGTATCCTTTCTGCAGATATAAAGAGCAATATATAATTAAAACGACAGTGTTATGTTGAACTACATTTATAGAGTAAGGGCGTATTACATTTTAGTAGCCGGGCTGACGAGTGACCCACGTGACTACACCGCGCGCTAAAGCTGGCGTCAACCATACTAGTATTATAGCACAACGCATGAGCGAACATGGTTAGAGATTTGTCTCACACGGAACCCAAACCCGTGCGCTATCGTGCATACATTTATTTTGTCCCCCTACACCAAACGCGATCACGACACGCAGGTTAAAATATCAAAACAAACTCTGAACCAATGACATTAATTTGGGGACAGGTCGAAAAGCATTAAACATGTATGGCAATTTAACTAGTTAGCTTGCACATAATAGCTAATTTGTCCTATTTAGCTAGCTTGCTGTTGCTAGCTAATTTGTCCTGGGATATAAACATTGACTTGTTATTTTACCTGAACTGCACAAGGTCCTCTACTCCGACAAATTAATCCACACATAAAACGGCAAACCGAATCTTTTCTAGTCATCTCTCCTCCTTCCAGGGTTTTTCATCGTTGAACTTATATGGTGATCACATCTAAACTTTCAATAGTATTAATTACCACGACTACCGGCAAAACAGTTCGTCTTTCAATCACCCACGTGGGTATAACCAATGAGGAGATGGCACATAGCTGCTTCTATAAACCAATGAGGAGATGGGAGAGGCAGGACTTTCAGCGCGATCTGCGTCAGAAATAGGAATGACTTCTATTTTAGCCCTTGGCATCGCAGACGCTAGTTGGCGGCGCAAGCAGTGTGGGTGCAATAATTGAATAACATGGATTTCTAAATTTATTTTGCGACGCTCGCGCACGCGACGTGTCGGTCAGCATGTCATGATGCAATTCAGTGGGAGCCAATAAAGACAGTAGATAATTGCTAGGCGCCCATGCCATGCAGTCAGGTTGTCAGCATGTCATGATGCAATTCAGTGGGAGCCAATAAAGACAGTAGATAATTGCTAGGCGCCCATGCAGTCAGGTTAACATGGACAGTAGTCATACATTGAGTTGAAAGGAGTACCACAAAACTAGAATAAGTTATATTCTAGTTCTATTTATTCTAGTTATATGAGGAGAATGTTGTATCAGTGTTCTGAGCAAGGTTCTCTCACCTAATCACCTGGCTGTATAGATGCTGAAGATCACTCCAGGGACCAGGAATGCACAACACCATCCCAGACACAGCCAGAATGCATTCTTCATGCAGAGAGAAACAAAACCATAGAGATGAAGAGAGACAGACAAACAGACAGAGATGAGTAACATGCTCAGATTGATTGGAAGAGAAAGACAGAAAAAGAAAGGAAGAGAGGCAGCGGGAGAGAGAGTGAGATCAGATGGCATGGTATGTTTGGGATATAGTAATAGAGAAAACGCTCACCAATGGATCAACCACATTGAGACAGACTGCTGTATACACATTGTCCATTGACACAGCAAGCCAATGGCAATCCAGGACCTTATATAAGATCTGTACATGGGAAAATACAGTATCAATTATCGAGTAGGTCTCTCTCCATAGAGACTAATGTGCATAGAAAAAGGATGTAATATATGCTGATGTTTTGAAAGGAACTATGATAACCAATCCATCAAAGCAATATGTTTCTTGTCATGTCACTTACTCAATGTACCCTCTTTAAAACCAAACACATGGGATGTCCTCACATCTATTGACACCCTACCAGCATGACATTATGAAACAATATTCCACTGTTTCAAGAATCATGGTATAGGAACAACTGTCTTTTTGACCTTACTATTGGAAACACTTTGGGGAGAGATTATTCTGTAGTGATATCCAAATGTAATGCTCAGAGGCAGCAACATGGTGCCTGCCAGTGAAATTATTTCTGTATGACATTTGTTGTGCTAGTAATAACTGCACAGTCCTGTACATCAACACCATAACAATGATGTACATTTTGAAAACATGACTATAATAAAACAGTGACATGAGAAATTACCTACCAAAAGTACCCATTCTGGTTTACACAGTGTTGCTAAGTGCTATTATTATCTCTGTGTAATTCTATGGCATATTAGTACAGTACTTACCGCATGACGGACCCAATCTAGGTACCGAAGCAGGGATTGTTCTCCTTTCTCCATGATACACTGAGACACCTGCAGAGAAAAACCTCACCTCAGTCAAGAACCATTATAACTATGACCCCTGAAAAGTTTTGGCAGTGTCATTCATCATAACTTTTAAGAGCAGCTCTACATTTAGCTCTGGTCCAGGGCGTTACGTGTGGTAACGTGCCACACATAACGTTCTGGACCAGAGCTATTCTACGTTCAACTTTCCTGTATACAATTAATTGTAATGTAGTCCTTGACCAAGTGCATAGAGAATAATGGAAAACAATTTAATGTTGGTCTTACATTTCCCACAATGTAAGGAACCTGGTTATGGAGTGCCACTTCTGTCTGGGTCAAACTTTCCAGAGTGTTGTCTACATTAGCCTAGAGTGAGATTAATTAGTTGTTAAGGTATTGATCACCACACTCAAATAATCACATTAAAACACACACAGACACACAGACACAACTCAGTGGTAATTGTATCTCAAAGGTATCATCATCAGATAGTGACAGTACTCTACCTTGTAGACTGTGCTGATAGTCTTCAAGGCACTCACAATTTGGCTCATCTTTGCCTGAGTAGTGAAAACATTCAAATTTGAGGCAATAAAATACTTTGCAATTTTAGGACTAAGCAAGTCTAAATAGTTCTAGAAAAAAATCTACTTAGAGCTACAATTTCTATGTGCTTATTTTGGGGTGGAACATTAACACTTATAAATGCTTGTGTTTGGGGTGAAAATAAATGTCAAAATAAAACTCACTGCATTTGTCTGCTGTTGCTTAACGATGGTGTTCAGATATCTGGTTGTTTCTGCCTCTTTTTTCAAATCTTCCTTAATTCCAGCATTTGCCTGATGTGAAGAAAATAATCATGCATTGCAATTTACATGGTCCATTGTGTTCTGAGGTTTATTTGTTACCTAACCCAAGACAGACTTACAGGAACTTCTGCCTTCTTATCCAGTTCATCGGCAAATACTCCAAGGTCTGTCTTCACAACTGGTGTGCTTAGCTACAGAGACAATAAATGGATAAATGGACAACATAAATATGGAGCTTTCTGACACACACACACACACACACACACACACACACACACACACACACACACACACACACACACACACACACACACACACACACACACACACACACACACACACACACACACACACACACACACACACACACACACACACACACACACACACACACACACACACACACACACACACAATTTGCTGCTCCTGTGTATACCAGCAGTAATAGCTCATGGTAGTTGATGCTGTCTATCCCACACTGTTTAAAGCTCAGCAGGCCCTGTCTGCCATTGTCAGGTAGCAGTTTCAAGCCATCCAGGTTGACTGACATATTCTGAGCAGTCTCATTGAATCCATCCAAGTACTACAACAAATGAGAGGAGAAACATCCAGGCACATATTAAATAACTGGCACAGACAGTATCATTATTATATGCCATTTGAAAATGTAAATATACTGTAATCAAAGGTGCAGTAGTAACAGTACCTCAGACACACAGGGTGATTTTTGAAAGAACAGAAAACAAATTAAATATGACATTTACATTACATTTAAGTCATTTAGCAGACGCTCTTATCCAGAGCGACTTACAAATTGGAAAGTTCATACATATTCATCCTGGTCCCCCCGTGGGAATTGAACCCTGGTCCCCCCGTGGGAATTGAACCCACAACCCTGGCGTTGCAAGCGCCATGCTCTACCAACTGAGCCACACGGGACCGACAAGATGACAAATTGAGCAACACCTTGCTGGCATTGAGGAAGTCCTCCAGATCAAAGTGCTGCTCCATGTGCATGCTGTGGAACAATGACTGTCCACTCTTACAGCCACTGAAACAAAGAGCACAGACAGAGGAATGTATGACCAAACCCAGAAACAGGGTACAAAAGCTGTTATCCACTTTAACGGTCTGAGACAATGTGATTGTGACTGAGCATCATTGTGGAATGCGAGGGGCAGTAGTACATGAAAGGACAGATGCTCATTGAGCAGCAATTGAGAGCTCACTGGTATATTGCTGAGGTGCTGGGCTGAATTTGGTGGGTCTCAGAGTTGGTCTCTTGACTGATATTGGGTCTTTGACTGGTGTTGAGGCTTTGACTGGTGTTGAAGCCTTGACTGCTGTTGTTTAGGCTGCTGAAAATATTATTCTGCTGGTCTAAGAACTGTGATAGAAATGACAACGGGGGAGAGAATCATTTTAATGAGTTGTGTAT
Organism: Salvelinus namaycush; assembly: GCF_016432855.1. Taxonomy (NCBI): domain Eukaryota; kingdom Metazoa; phylum Chordata; class Actinopteri; order Salmoniformes; family Salmonidae; genus Salvelinus; species Salvelinus namaycush. The sequence continues at coordinate 30,826,125 of NC_052324.1, forward strand.
GTATTAATTTAAGTTAAATAAGTATAAGGTTTTTAAAATAGCTTTGTACACACAGATTATTCCCTATGCACATATATTTCCCATTAGCTCCATAGGGGCCCTCACTGACCCCAAAGAGCTGTCCATGGCTCCAGCTCCGGCAGCCCAGGGTGTGGGCATTCCCCCCGAAAAACAACACAATAAAGACCAAGAGGATGAAAAGCCAGGAGAACACGGAGCTCGCTACTACAGCTCTGTGGAATGATGACAGAAAACAATATAATTAAAGATAAACACAGTCAATACCGTCAGGAGAAAACAGGTCCATGTCAGAAGAGGACAGGATTGGATCTGTAACCTGTGAGAAGATACAGGTATTCTTAAAATATCTCAGATTAGGACATTTTATCTAGGATCAGTTTTTGCTTTAACACCACAATGAATATGATTACATGGACAGGGTGGGCTTCATTTGATCCTAGATCAGCACTCCTGCTCTTTGGTGTTTTATGAATACTGGCCATGATATGCTAAATCAGGTATACTTCACTTACGCTCTATACAGGCCAATTGCTTTGTGTTCCAGTCGAGCATCTTGGTATGTGGAGTAAATTGTAGGGTAGAAGAACACAGGCAGTCCCAGAGAGAGAGCAGCCACCATCAGAACCACTATGACCAGCATCACCATGCAGAGTGTCAATGACACTGCCCACCTGGAGAGCGCGCCAGAGAGCACACTGGCGTCAATCCACCTCAATGTCTTTCAGCAAAAAGTATGTCAACATGTCATTATTTTATAAATGATGGAAAAATATGTGTGACCCTATAGGGGAAGACAAGGGGGACATATGCATACAGAAGTCTGTGGGTAAACGCTATCAAATTTGTTTTTGTATGTCTTGAGATACTGTAAGTGACAGAGATAATCAAAATACCGTATCAGTCACATGGAAAAGAGTTTACAATACACTGATATGTGCCTAAGCTACTGACTGCTAAGGGAACCATGCCTGTAATGTGGTAGACAGGTTCATTAGGCTTCTGTATCTGTATGGTATGACACCTTAGTATTAAAGGTCCAATGCAGCTGTTTTTTGTTCTCAATATCAAATACTTTCTGGGTAACAATTAAGTACGATATTGTAATTGTTTTCAATTGAAATGGTCAAAAATAAACAAAAATAGCTCCTTCTTAGCAAAAAACTATATGTCTAGCAAGAATTTTGCTAGGACTGTCAGGGAGTGGTCTAAGTGAGGGCCCTAATTGGAGGAGCCGAATGGGAGGAGCCTAATAGAGATATGTAACCTGAAAACAAGCTGTTATTGGCAGAGAGGTTTGAAACTCTCTTTGTTATTTGTCTATTCACTTCCTACCGCCTGGTGATACTGACTGGTGATGTCGCCAAGCGGTCCAAATACCCACCCATGCAAAATAAGCATACATTTCAGGCGGTCTTTTCAAACAGCTCTTACACTAAAACAACATTACCATCATTTCACAATTTCAAAGTATTATTCCAACCTCATAGTGTGGAAATATATATAAAACACAGGAAAATCGTATTTGACGGCTCTGGGCCTTTAACAAGTGACTAATCTTGATTAATCCAGAACAAAAATCTCGCGTAATTGGTCAGATGCTCAATTAAATTGTGGGCCCATTCGGAGCGATAGTACGAGGTTAGGAACCGGAATGAAGAGCTCCACCCTTTCTCTTTGAATGTTACAGGCAAGTCTATGGGCCAAATGTTCCTTAACTTTCAGATATTCGAATAACCAGTGATGAAAAACCAAAGCACTGGAACTAATGCTGCTGATCTCATGCATCCCGTTGTAACAGGACAAATCTATGGCACATTTTATGTTTACGTAGTCTGTCCACGAGAGATCAACAACTGACAGCATTGATATGATTTTATGACTCTGGTGATAAATGTTCCATGATAGTCATAGGTTGTATCACAAATGGCACCCTATCCCCTACATAGTGCACAACTTGTGGGCTCTGGTCAAAAGTAGTTTACTATATAGAGAATATGGTACCATTTGGAACTCAACAAAATGTTACCTGACAAAGTCGTAGTAATCTACTGGGTCTGCAAAGCGTCTCACAGTGGTTTTACAGTCAGACACAGCCTCAATGAGAGACTCCAGCGAGGGGAACCTATGGCTGGTGTTCAGCAACTCTTCTTGGGTTTCATTCAGCACTGACATGAGAGCTACGTCAACCAGACACAGAGGGCAGGGGGTTTCATAAATAGAGTAATGACAAGGAGAGAAGGAAAGCGAGAGAGAGACAGAGAGAGACAGAGATAGAGAGAGAGAAAGAGAGACATAGAGAGAGCGAGACAGAGAGAGACACACACAGAGAGAGAGAGAGATTCTTCACATTGCTCATTCTAATATACACTACATGACCAAAAGTATGTGGACACCTCCTCGTGAACATCTCATTCCAATATCATTGGCATTAATATGGAGTTGGTCCCCCCTTTGCTGCTATAACAGCCTCTACTCTTCTGGGAAGGCTTTCCGTGAGATGTTGGACCATTGATGCAGGGACTTGCTTCCATTCAGCCACAAGAGCATTAGTGAGGTCGGGCACTGATGTTGGGCGATTAGGCCCGGCTCATAGTCAGTGTTCCAATTCATCCCAAAGGAGGTCAGGGCTCTATGCAGGCCAGTCAAGTTCTTCCACACCAATCTCGACAAACCATTTCTGTATGGACCTTGCTTTGTGCACGGGGACATGCTGAAACAGGAAAGGGTCTTCCCCAAACTGTTGCCAAGTTGGAAGCACAGAATCATCTAGAATGTCATTGTATGCTGTAACGTTCAGATTTCCCTTCACTGGAACTAAGGGGCCTAGGCCGAACCATGAAAAAAAAAAAAAGATCATTATTCCTCCTCCACCAAACTTTACTGTCGGCACTATGCATTCAGGCAGGTAGCGTTCTGCTGGCATCCGCCAAACCCTGATTCGTTCATCAGATGGTGAACCCAGATTCGTCCGTCGGACACCCAGAGGGTGAAGCATGATTGATCACTCCAGAAAACGCGTTTCCACTGCTCCAGAGTCCAGTGGCGGCAGGTTTTACACCATTCCAGCCGGCACTTGGCATTGCGCATGGTGATCTTAGGCTTGTGTGCGGCTGCTCGGCCATGGAAACCCATTTCATGAAGCTCCTGATAAACAGTTCTTGTGCTGGCGTTGCTTCCAGAGACAGTTAAGAACTCAGTAGTGAGTGTTGCAACTGACGACAGACAATTTTTATGCACTAAGCGCTTCAGCACTCGGCGATCCCATTCTGTGAGCTTGTGTGGCTTACTACTTCGCGGCTGAGCCGTTGTTGCTCCTAGACATTTTCACTTCACATACTGGGGCAGCTCTAGCAGGGCAGACATTTTACAAACTGACTTCTTGGAAAGGTGGCATCCTATCACGGTGCCACGTTGAAAGTCACTGAGCTCTTTAGTAAGGCCATTCTACTGCCAATGTTTGTCTATGGAGATTGCATGGCTGTGTGCTGACAGCCACACCTGTCAGCCACGGGTGTGGCTGAAATAGCCAAATCCACTAATTTGAAGGGATGTCCACATACTTGTGTATATATAGTATATCTACTACTGTACATTGCATTTTGTTCCACTGTTTATTTATACACCGGATTCTCAACATAGCTCACTGTAATATATCTAATGACGTGCATATCATTCTTAATATATATTTTGGTATATATACGCATAGATTGTATTAGATTACTGATACAGTGTTATTTGGGTTGTTACATGGATTCGTTCTGACATTCGTGATTTCTTGTTTCTAGTTTTCATTATTATTTGTGTATTTTTCAACATTTTTGCTGCACTGTCAGGAGCTAGTAACACAAGCATTTTACTGCACCTGCTATAACATCTGCTAAACTGTGTACGCAACCAATAAACTTTGATTTGAGAGAGAGAGAGGTTTTGATAAATTGCACATTTATGCCTTGCATCCATTTACTTGGTCATTAGACATAATTAAATATAGCGAATAATGATGAAGAACAAGAAGGCCGTCTTCAAATTCACCTGATATTGTGGGAGCCACTTGCTCTGAGCACTTTTGTGGAATGTCATGGAAGGTTAGGTTCCCCTAGAAGACAGCCGATAAAAACATTATTTCAGTTTGATTTTCTCCAGTCCAATGCAACAACATATGAAGAATAGTTTTGCAAACATTTCCATTCTGGTGTGGTTAAATTAATCCTGTTTGTATGCCCACCTGTTCAATGAGGCCTGCGAGGCTGGATGCAGGTGGCATATCATTCAGCTTGTCATCCACACTGGGGATCTACAATGACAAACACAGAATAGACACTGTAACATTATTCAGAACCAGACAACATACACTGGGAAAATTACATTTTCCATCAAATCCTTGGTTTTGACAGACAAGAAAACAACATTGGAGAAAGACACATTGGATGCCCTGTTCAAATGGGCCCTGTTCAAAAACTACTGCACTAAATATCGAAAAGGGTGCCATTTTTCATACCAGGTAGTAGTTAGCAACAGTAGTCAGGTTGCTAGGGTTGGGGACGTCACAGGTGTGGCATTTCCCCAGATTCTCCACTCGGCTCTGTAGTCCCTGGATGCCGTTCTGCAGGGTTGTGTGATTGGCCTGCAGGTCTGTCCTGGTCGTCTGATACAGCTGCAGGTTCTCAAAGGTTCCAATAGCATCTGTGTCCATACAGACAGACACACAGGCCCATGGGGAAGGAAATGAAAGTCACTGAGACTGAGTCAGATCCTGTACTTGAATAAAACATTAGAAACAATGTCTGATTAAGTACTGGGTGGCAGATACTGATTTTGACTAGTGGCCATGGCCTGTTTTTCGTAAAGTGTCTCAGAGCAGATCTAGGATCAGCTACCCCCTCTTATTCATTATGATCTAAAAAATATCCTAGATCGGCACTCTTACTCAAAGGTGCTTTATGAATACAGACCCTGGTTTTTGTGTCTGTTGAGAAGACATGACTCAGGACTTTGTTTTGTGTATGTAATCGGATATCTTCTCTGGATGAGAGACAATGAATACCTTTGTCTAACTGTGATCATGGTAGCTAAAGTATGCCAGAGTGCAAGCCAATGGCACTCCCTGGATTGTACTAACTCATCACTACAAAACATCTAACAGGTTTACATATGAACTGAATTTACCAATCATATCTGTCACAATAGTTGACTAGGTGTATTGCCTTGTCTTAAGTCAGGCGTAAGACAATGCATTTCAGCAAAATATTTAGCATTTGAATATGATATGAATGGGTGTGTGTATGTCCGTGTGCGTGTGTGTATGTCCGTGGGCATGTGTGTATACTTTCTTACAGGAATAAATGATGACAAGAACAAGACAAGCTGCCACACTGATGTCCTGATGGTAGAGTTATGATGATAATGATGACTGAGTGTTGTTTACCTCTACCTTCCTGCTATGGAAACACCTCCAAGCAAGAACTCTACCAGCAACTACCATCAGGAGCAGGAAAAGTACAGTTTACCTGCTCCCCTAGGCAGAATTTTGTCACGCTCTAGGTATATTGCCACGCTCTAGGCCCATCCAACTATCTCATCCCCATACTGTTATTTGTTTTATTTATTTTGCTCCTTTGCACCCCACTTATCTCTACTTGCACACTCATCTTCTGCACATCTATCACTCCAGTGTTTAATTGCTATATTGTAATTATTTCGCCACTATGGCCTATTTATTGCCTTACCTCCCTTATCCTACCTCATTTGCACACACTGTATATAGACTTTTTCTATTGTATTATTGACTGTACAGTATGTTTGTTTATCCCATGTGTAACTCTGTGTTGTTGTTTGTGTCTCACTGCTTTGCTTTGTCTTGGCCAGGTCGCAGTTGTAAATGAGAAATTGTTCTCAACTAGCCTACCTGGTTAAATAAAGGTGAAATAAACATTTTTTTTATTTTTTATATTGTAGCGAAACACACCTTCGATGGAGGCAGATAAGTCTGTGAGATCTTCGTCAACATCAGTGTTGAAAGAGGAGATGATTGTTGCACCAACGATGTCGTCAGCATCTGTAAAGTACAGATTGTCCACATACTTACTGTCACGCCCTGACCTTAGAGAGCCTTTTTATGTCTCTATTTGGTTTGGTCAGGGTGTGATTTGGGTGGGCATTCTATGTTCTTTATTTCTATGTTTTGTATTTCTATGTTTTGGCCGGGTATGGTTCTCAATCAGGGAGAGCTGTCATTTGTTGTCTCTGATTGGGAATCATACTTAGGCAGCCTTTTTTCCTTTGGTGTTTGTGGGTAGTTATCTTTGTTAGTGGCACTATTGCCCTGTTAAGCTTCACGGTCGTTTCTTTGTTTCTTGTTTTGTTGGCGACATTAAAATAAAAGGAAAATGTACGCTCACCACGCTGCACCTTGGTCTCCTTCTGACGACAGCAGTGACACTTACATTTTTTGAAAGATAGGCAACATTTTATTTATAAAACAGATCAAGTAAGACCCCTACATCAACTAAATACACCGTATCAACTTTATTTACCATTTATTTCCTTTGAGATTTCTGCTTTGGGAATGGAATACTGTTCCATAATGACTTTCATTTTCTGTATAGAAAAATGCAAGCAAAGAGAGTGTATTAGGGCTACAACTGTATATTTCCAAAATGCTAATTCCCAGAATAAACCAAATATCAAAAACGAATTCCAGGAAGACAGAGTGTTATGGTGTGTTATGGTGGCCGGCCAGACCTGTGTAATTGAAGTTAGAGAGTCTTCAATGATCCTGGCGCTGGTCTCTACATGATACAGGCCTGGGTGCATGTTCTCACTGACTCGACTGTTCACGGTGAAAGCCAGGATCACCCCTGTCCTAAACACACATACAAAGGAAGAAATCACACGTCACACAATATCCACCTATACACAGTCATACAGTGTAATTATATAACTTCATACGTGTGCGTGTGTGTGCCTGTGTGTGTTCATACGTGCGTGTGTATACTTTCTTACAGGAGTAAAATGTTGACAAGAACAAGACAAGCTGCCACGCCGATGTCCTGATGGTAGAGGGATGCTAATGATGATGACTGAGTGTTCTTCACCTCCACCTTCCTGCTATGGAAATGCCCCCAAGCAAGAACTCCACCGGCAACTGACATCACGAGCAGGTAAAGTACAGCCAAGAGCAAACACACTATGTATCCAGCCTCATACCGAACCAGCTGTTGAGAGGAAAGAAGGGAATTTTGCAAAACAAAACCACCAAGATTACATCATAAGCAACAACCATTTCAAATAGCAAATACTTCATAAAGTTCGGAATAGTGTTATCCATTGACGGAAATCGGATTGAGATAATAATCCCTTAGAGTAAGAGGCAGTAGGTAGCCTAGCGGTTAAGCAGTTAGGCCAGCGTTCAAATCCCTGAGCTCTGTAGCTGAACCATCTGTCAATGTGCCCTTCAACAAGGCACCTAACCATAAGTCTCTCTGGATAAGAGTGTCTGCTAAAAAAAACATGCATTAACATAATGTTACCCCCACTGTAGGAGGAGGAAATCAGTTGCACAAACCAGTAATGTTACCAGTGTGGGACAGAGGTTCTGAAATGATCTGTCGAGCTGATATGATTGTAAAGGCATAGCAGACCATCTTGTCCATGAAGGTATAATATTCAACATATAAATCAGGAATATGTCTGAAACAGGAAGACATAAGAAAGGCCAGGGAACACCATTGAGACAGACCATAGGAAGCACATACCTGTGGAATATCTAGTTGTTCAGTCTTTAAAGCTGTAGAGATGATATCTGAAAATAGAAATCATACAGGTTTTGTTTTTATACTAAGCCAAGGGAAAGTGGTAATTTTTAGGACATCTAGTCATTGTTATATTGATTCTGTGTCACAATACTTCTTTACTTCTGTCTTCTAAGTAGTATAATTTCAGGGTCAATAAAGGGAAGTAGCAGATGTTAACATCATATGGCTACTCAGTAGGTAGGACAGCTATTAGAATGCTTAAAATAAGTCACTCACAGTGCAACGAACTCACAGTGTGTTCTAAGAATTTGGTCTTTCAAAAGGTTGCCCCAATTCCCTGTGCAACAGACAGTGTAAAGTTAAGCCTCATCAATGTTGCTTGCTTACCTTCCGGGAAAGGATTTGGCTGTACTGACTCAAGGAAAAGCTTGGCAAAGTTATACAGGGGCTTCAGGCAACCACCATCGCTTTCCACCCGCCAAGTCTGAGTTTGGGTCAAGGAGAGGAAAGGTTGTGTGTCACTGCTGCTGCTGAGGCAGTGGTAAGTGCAGTCTGCAGCACCCAGTAGGGACATGAACACCCACAGCCAACCTCCATGAGAGAGCCTCGGCCCCATGGTTCATCAGGCACTTGATGTCCTGCTGAGAGTCACAGATTCACAAACATATGATGATCATAATAATGATGATGACAGTGACAATGTGTTGAATGATTATGATGATAATATTAGCAGCAGTAGTAGTAGAAGTAGTAGAAGTTGTTTTTGTTTAAATCAGGATTATGTTTTTAATCAGTTAATGTAATTATTCTAAGCTTTAGTGTTTGTATAGTGGTGCAGCAGTACACAAATCCGATGATATACCAAGACCAAAAAATTGCAATCTTAATTTAGCCTAATAGAATTACCTTACGAAAAGTCCCTTATTATCAGTCAATTGGCATAACTGAAATCTAGTATTACCTTCAATTGAATGAAGAGCGAGGTTCCTCTATAAACATGGAAACAGTGCGTCCTCTAAGTTTCTCTGATTGGGTTGTGATTGTGATTGTGTTCGATGAGCTTGACATTAAAACATCATACCTTCAGTAGGAGGGGTTTGAGAACCAGTTATACAGGGTGTTCTTTGTTTATTACATGACCATGCAACATCTGAGTTGATTCATTGGGCCAATAAATCCATAGACATTATAATTAAGTATATACAGTACACCCATAGCATGGAATACTATGTGTATTCGGAGGTGGGGAGCCCTATTTGATTGACTGATTGAATTTGTTATACTTTTATTTTTTAAATACATACATAAGGGGGGCGCTCCAGCCTTGATGCCTCCACATACAATTTAAGAGAATCATCAAGGATAACACGATAAAGCTTGAAAGCTTACTCTTCCTGGGGTCCAGCAAAATTAAGGCAGTTTATACAGTTTTAAAAACATTACAATACATTCACAGATTTCACATCACACTGTGTGCCCTCAGGCCCCTACTCCACCACTACCACACATCTACAGTACAAAATCCATGTGTATGTGTGTGTATTGTGCGTATGTTATTGTGTGTGTGTATGCATGTGTCTGTGCCTATGTTTGTGTTGCTTCACAGTCCCCGCTGTTCCATAAGGTGTATTTTTATCTGTTTTTTTAATCTAATTTTACTGCATGCATCAGTTACTTGATGTGGAATAGAGTTCCATGTAGTCATGGCTCTATGTAGTACTGTGCAGCTCACATTGTCTGTTCTGGACTTGGGGACTGTGAAGAGACCTCTTGTTGCATGTCTTGTAGGGTATGCATGGGTGTCAGAGCTGTGTGCCAGTAGTTCAAACAGACAGCTCGGTGCACTCAACATGTCAATACCTCTCATAAATACAATTAGTGATGAAGTCAATCTCTCCTCCACTTTGAGTCAGGAGAGATTGACATGCATATTAAGAATATTAGCTCTCTGTGTCCATCCAAGGGCCAGCCGTGCTGCCCTGTTCTGAGCCATTTGCAATTTTCCTAAGTCCCCTTTTGTGGCATCTGACCACACGACTGAACAGTAGTCCAGGTGCGACAAAACAAGGACCTGTAGGACCTGCCTTGTTGATAGTGCTGTCAAGAAGGTAGAGCAGTGCTTTATTAGGTACATAATTCAAATCAAATCAAAGTATATTTGTCACGTGCGTCGAATACAACAGGTGTACAGTCGTGGCCAAACGTTTTGAGAATGACACAAAAATTAATTTTCACAAAGTGTGCTGCTTCAGTGTCTTAAGATGTTTTTGTCAGATGTTACGCTGGAATACTGAAGTATAATTACAAGCTCCCTCCAGTCCGGATCTGCCAGAGTCTCCCTCCAGTCCGGATCTGCCAGAGTCTCCCTCCAGTCCGGATCTGCCAGAGTCTCCCTCCAGTCCGGATCTGCCAGAGTCTCCCTCCAGTCCGGATCTGCCAGAGTCTCACTCTAGTCCGGATCTGCCAGAGCCGCCCGTCAGTCCAGAGGCGCCACTCACTCTAGACTCAACCATCAGTCCAGTGGCGTCCTCTAGTCCGGGGTCGGTGGTGAGGGTTCCCGCTCCAGAGACATTACGTAAGTGGGCCGAGTCAGAAATGGAGCGGGGTCCAGCTTGTAATTATACTTCAGTATTCCAGCGTAACATCTGACAAAAACATCTTAAGACACTTGGGGGTAAAAACTGTTGAGAAGCCTTTTTGTCCTAGACTTGCGGTAGTAGAGATAACAGTCTATGACTGGGTTGGCTGGGGTCTTTGACAATTCTTCCCATCTTAGCTACTATTGTATCAATATGTTTTCACCATGACAGTTTACAATCCGGGGTTACTCCAAGCAGTTTAGTCACCTCAACTTGTTCAAATTCCACATGATTTATTACAAGATTCAGTTGAGGTTTAGGGTTTAGTGAATGATTTGTCCTAAATACAATGCTTTTAGTTTTAGAAATATTTAGTACTAACTTATTCCTTGCCACCCACTCTGAAACTAACTGCAGCTCTTTGTTAAGTGCTGCAGTTATTTCAGTCACTGTAGTATCTGACGTGTATAGTGTTGACTCGTCCGCATACATAGACACACTGGCTTTACTTCCTGAAGGGATTGATGCACGTCGGATGAATCGTGTGGTGAATGAAGAAAAAGTGAAGAGTCTATCTGTTCTTTTGTTTTTTGATATGGAGTCTCTCCCTATTCAAGTGCAGTTGGGTTATATTAACTACAGTCAGAGCATTTATCCCAAGATAAATGTTTAAAGTGTTTTCAGAAGGGAGAAGCCGAGATGTCCAAGTTGTGGAAAAGATCATATGTGTTATAAAAGTGATGAAAATGTGACATGTTGCAATTGTGGTGGGAACCATGAAGCCATGTCGTTCGAATGCCCCACAAGGGTGAAAGAGAATGAGGTGGCCAAAGTAAGGGCTATCCAGAGCAGCTGTTAAAAAGGTTGAGGGTTTGAATGGTGCACTTGAAGAGTCCATGGAGGTGGATTTTAAGTTTCTCTGCGTTTATATCACCGACAAACTGAAATGGTCCACGCACACAGACAGTGTGGTGAAGACGGCGCAACAGCGCCTCTTCAACCTCAGGAGGCTGAAAAAATGTGGCTTGTCACCAAACACCCTCACTAACTTTTACAGGTGCAAAATTGAGCGCATCCTTTTGGGCTGTATCACCGCCTGGTAAGGCAATTGCACCACCCACAACCGCAAGGCTCTCCAGAGGATGGTGCAATCTGCACAACGCATCCCCGGGGGCAAACTACCTGCCCTCCAGGACACCTACAACACCCGATGTCACAGGAAGGCAAAAAATATCATCAAGGACAATAACCACCTGAGCCACTGCCTGTTCACCCCGCTTCCATCCAGAAGGCGAGGTCAGTACAGGTGCATCAAAGCTGGGACAGAGAGATTGAAAAACAGCTTCTATCTCAAGGCCATCAGATTGTTAAACAGCCACCACTAGCACAGAGAGATGGCCATTGGCCACTTTAATAAATGGTACACTAGTCACTTTAATAATGCCACTTTAAGAATGTTTACATATCTTGCATTACTCATCTACTTTGTATTTAATGTATACTGCATCCTTCACAATCTATTCTTTACTATCTATTGCATCTTAGCCGCTCTGTCACTGCTCATCCATATATTTTATACTTATATATTCTTATCCCATTCCTTTACTAGATTGTGTGTATTAGGTTTTGTTGTGGAATTTGTTAGATATTAGGTTTGTTGTGGAATTGTTATATATTACCTGTTAGATACTGCTTCGCTGTCGGATCTAGAAGCGTAAGCATTTTGCTACACTCGCAATAATATCTGCTAACCATGTGTATGTGAACAATAAAAATGGATTTGAATTGATTTGATAAGCCTTAACTACAGGCTGCAGGATCCTGACATTTTAAAGGTTAGGAAGGTGGAGTTTTGACCTTTATAGCTAGAGTGATAAATGGCACTGCCAAGGTGGAGAGAAGGTCCAGGAAGATAGAAATCATTGTGGAAGTGGTGGAGTGGTTCCTGGGGCTGAAAGATTTCTCAGCAAAGGTATTACATGGAATATTGTCACAAGCTGTACCACCCTCAGGTCCTAGAGCCTGAGAATGTAGATATTGAGAATTGAAAGAAGGAAGAAGTAGGAGTTTTGTTTTGTCAATGTACTATTTTTATTTTGGTGAATTAAGTTAGTTTCACAATCACGTATGGATTTTCTTTTTACCTTGTTTTGGTTTCAACCCGTCCAGTTGGTGGCGGCAATACAACTTTTGAGGTAGTAGTCCGCCATAAAACCCACAGAGGAAGAAGAGGCAGAAGAGTGGCACGCACGATTTGAGTGGAGGGGTCCGTTTTAAAGGGAAACCAATGTTGAGGTTCGTGGTGGGAATAGCGGGATCTGGGGTATGTACATAGTGGTTTTCATTATATGTGCTACTGTTGTGGACGGTTAACTTGTATGCGGGATCAAAACTAGCCAGTCAGGCACCGCTAACCCCTCTCTTTTGTTCAGTTGTCCAGCCCACCAGCTAAGTTAGCTACTTGCTTTGGAGAAAGGGGAGAATAATTATTTAGCCAGCATAAACCAGCTGTCTGTCAGTGAACACACTTTACCCAACGTTACTGCCGCACAACCCCCGCTTTAACGTGTTAGCTAGTAGCAGTGTTGACTAGTTAGCTTACGTTCATTTGCGTATGGACTAACGTTGGTTAGCGAAAAAAGACGCTATGTCGTTAGCTAACTAGGAGGAACGATGTAACGTTAATAGGATCAAATGCATTAACTACTGTTGGTAGCTAGGTAATGCATTTGATCCTACTGTAGCTGGCTAGTTTACCTGTCACACTTGCAGGGTGTACTGCCAACCATTTGAGACTAGCTTTAATTAGCTAGTTAGCTAGCTAGCGGTTAGCTAACGTTGGCTTGATAGCTGGCTAACAGCCGGTGTTCTGACAATGATAATCTGATCATCCATGCCAGCCACAGTGCAACAATGGATCATAGCTACTCAATTTCAACACCAGTCATCTAGATAACCCAATAATTGTTGCTTGCTGCAGTTGGACCTCAAATTAATTAGCCTAGCACGATAGAGAGGGACCCCTGCCCTAGCCAAGTCCGATGCTTCAGTAACAGTGGGGGTTGATAATTGTGAGACTTGAGAAGCGATATCCAGCTAAATGGGGAAATTAATCATGCCTAGACAGTTAATATTCTGTCATGAACCTCTCCATTATCTCTTCCCTGTGTAAATGTATCAGGAAACAATGGCCTCTCATTTGTCACTGAGATGAGCGCTCAGTATCTCTACCGCCCCCACATTGTATAAAATATACTGTATTACAGTACTACTTGAAAACTAAACTACACCTTTAACCTAAGTCTTAGTCTGTTTTCTAACGTGATCATGGAAAACCAAGAGCTTGTTTTAGTTACGGTGTGATCATTCTTAGTTCATTCTAATCCCAGTGAGTCTGAGCGAAGGTTGAAACTACAGGCCTAAACTGCACACTGTGCAAAATGACACTGCTTATAATGTCAGTCAACACACTCATTTTAGTATATCAATGACCAATCAGATTTTGTTTTCTTCTGTAGGTTATACTGACAAAGGGTGATTTGACAAAGAGTGTTGGGCCAGTAATCGAAAGGTCGCTGGTTCGAATCCCTGAGCCGACTAGGTAAAAAATCTGATGTGTTCTTGAGCAAGGCACTTAACCTTAATTGCTCCTGTAAGTCGCTCTGAATAAGAGTGTCTGCTAAATTAATAAACTGTTAAATGTTATTGTGGTGTGATTTTCCTAGACCCTGGATACCTGATTTTAGAATTCCTAATGTCTGAATTTTTTTTTCAGGCAACTAAAGAAAGTGAAGTCACCCTACTGAAAAATAAACTACAAATACTATGCCTAATTGTTCTTTCTCCCCTGCCCCTCTTTTCTCCTCTGCTCACATTTGGCCTTTTGTTCAACTCTCTCACTCCCTGCTCTGTGGTAAAGACAGCTGCTGGTTGCAGGCATCGGGCGGCATAACACAAGCAGTGTGCCATCCCCCTGTCCTCCTCTCATGCCCCCCCGTGTCTGTCCTCCCTACCTGTTAGTGTCCCCACCTTGTCCCCTCATTGTCTGCCTTGTCCACCCTGAAGCCCTCCTCTCCCTCATGCTTTGAACAAAGATCGCACACTGCCAGTCCAATGACTGCCTGGATCGTCTTGCCTGTCAGCCTCTCTGCCTTCTCCATCACAGGAATATGGATAGTGTGAGTTCTCAAATACTAGGCTCCAGTTACATTTGTCTTCCTTACTAAGGGTGTACTACAAAGTGATTGACAGAGAAACATTGATAACTGGTTTCTTGGACACCGATTAAGGACACCGATTTAAGAACACAGATTAAGCCCAGTCCTGGATTTAAAAAAGCATGCTTAATGGAGAATCTACATTTTTAGTGCAGGACTAGGCTTAATATATGTCCAGGAATCCAGTCCATAATGTTGTGATTTTAAGTCATTGATCTGTTTGTTTTCCCCCACAGCTACGCCATGGCTGTGATGAATCAGCACGTTTGTCCTGTGGAGAACTGGTGAGTGACCCTTCAGTGAGTTTCATATAAAACTTTGTGGGAGTAAAGAAGACACAGTTTTGTCTTTGGATTTATAGCCTACATTGACTTGATACTACAGTATATCATCTGCTTGACAACAAAAAAGGGCTAATTCCCTCCCAAAATTGTGTCTTGTGTGCAGGTCCTACAATGTGACATGTACAGAGGAGATGGCCAGGCCAGGCTTCCCTAAGACGTGCTGCACCATACAGGACATCCCTCTCATCAGGTCTCACATTCCTTCGTTCGCTTGCGCTCTCTCACCTTTCATGCTGACCACACCTGCTGCGTTTTGTGCGTGAGCATTGCAAAATAATGTACACGTGTTCAGTCATCTCATCAAAACTGCTTGTGCGCATCAATGAGTGTTAGCGTAGCTAGGCGCTAAAATAGACATTTGACGCACTGCAAGACCTGCATCTCCCATCTCCTCATTGGTTTTTAGGAGCATATACATGTGGGTGATTGAAAGATGAACGAGGTCCACACTCCAGTCCGGTTGGTTGCAGTAGTGCATCTTAAAGGTGGTTGCCAACCTAAACTAACTAGGTTTCCCCTTTTAATCTGTGGATTAATTGTCAGAGTATAGAACACACGATGTTGTAACTCTAAATGGGCCGATATTCTACAACGATCAAGCAACAAAAAAAAAGACGGTACATTTCAGGTAAAATAACTTGCTAATATTTTTATCGCAGGACAAATTAGCTAGCAACAGCAAGCTAGCTAGCTAAATGTCCATGAATGTTTAATGTGTTTTTTGACCTGTCCCCAAATTATTATAGTTGGTTCAGAGTTAATTTTGAGATTTCAACCTGCGTGTCCTGATTGAGCCTGGTGGGGATAGACAAACTCAACAAGCACACGCACGGCGCTGGTTTGGTCATTATGTAACCGGTATGGGAGTTGATCAATGTTTTATTTGTTTTCAAATTCTTTGTGGGTCTCTGGGAAATATGTATCTCTAATGTGGTCATGCATTTGGTAGGAGGTTAGGAAGTGCAGCTCAGTGTCCACCTCGTTTTGTGGGCACAGAGGCAGACATGGCTCTGTAGAGAAGACGGGCTATGGCTCTCAATAGCAAGGCTATGCTCACTGAGTCTGTACATAGTCAATAATTTTATTTTTATTTTGTCAGTCAGTGGTCAGGTATTCTGTTTACAGCCAAATGGCATTAGTTTGCTCTTTTTTTCTTTTTTCTAGTATGTCAGTTTTCTTTTTGCGTTCTTATAATTTGGTTGGGTGTAATTGTGTTGCTGTCCTGGATCTTTGTGGGGTCTGTTTGTGTTTTTGAACAGAGCCCCAGAACCAGCTGGCTGAGGGGACACTTCTCTAGGTTCATCTCTCTGTAGGTGATGATTTTGTCATAGGATGTGTGAGCATCGCTTCCTTTTAGATGGTTGTAGAATTTAAGATATATATTTTCTGGATTTTGTTACTAGTGGGCGAAGTCCTAATTCTGCTCTGTATACATTGCTTGTGTTGTACACAAATTACATGCAGAATTCTACAAAATTATAGTCTCAATTGGGTGTTTGTGCCATTTTGTGAATTATTGGTTGGTGAGTGGACCACAGACCTCACAACCATAGAGGGCATATAGAGTGCAGTGATGTGTCCTATAAGGAGCATTGGTGGCAAATCAGATGGCCTAAAGGTAAAGAACATCTAGCCGCTCGAGAGCACCCTTACCTGCCGATCTATACATTACGTCCCAGTATTCTAGTATGGGTAGGATGGTCATCTTTATCAGGGTTAGTTTGACAGCTGGGGTGAAAAAGGAGTGGTTACGATAGTGGAAACCAAGTCTAGATTTAACTTTAGCCTGCAGCTTTAATATGTGCTGAGAGAAGGACAGTGTACCGTCTAGCCATAGTCACCTCATACAAGTACTTGGGAGTATCTCAAGTTCTAAACCCTCAGCGGTAGTAATAACACCTGTGGGAAGAGGGACTTTCTTCTTACCAAACCACATGACCTTTGTTTTGGATGTGTTAAGGGCAGAGAAAGCTTGTTGGACACTAAAAGCTTTGTCGTAGAGAATTTAACACAAAATCCGGGGAGGGGCCAGATGAGTATAAGACTGTATCATCTGCATATAAATGGATGAGAGCTTCCTACTGCCTGAGCTATGTTGTTGATGTAAATTGAGAAGAGCGTGGGGCCTAGGATTGAGCCTTGGGGTACACCCTTGGTGACAGGCAGTGGCTGAGACAGCAGATGTTCTGACTTTATGCACTGTACTTTTTGAGAGCAGTAGTTAGCAAACCAGGCCAAAGACCCCTCAGAGACATCAAAAGCTTTGGCCAAGTCAATAAAAATAGCAGCACAACATTGCTTAGAATCAAGGGCAATGGTTTCATCATTGAGGACCTTTAAGGTTGCAGTGACACATCCATAACCTGAGCGGAAACTAGATTGCATACCAGAGAGAATACTATAGACATCAAGAAAGCCAGTCAGATAAACAGGGCAAAATAGAAATAAGCCTATAACAGTTAGGATCAGCTTGATCTCCCCATTTTTAAATAAAGGATGAACCATGGCTTCCTTCCAAGCAATGGGAACCTCTCCAGAAAGGAGAGACCGGCTTAGCGATGATAGGGGCAGCAACCTTAAAGAAGGGTTTAAACCATCTGACTAAGATGTTTTTTTGGGGGGGTCAAGTTTAGCTCCTTTAGCACTTCGGACTCAGTGACCGTCTGCAGGGAGAAACTTTGTAGCGGGACAGGGGAAAAAGAGGGAGAAGCATCGGGTTGAATTAGAAGGGGTGGGAGATGAGGAAATGTTGGACGGGCAAGGAGGCATGGCTGAGTCAAATAGGAATCCTGACTTAATGACGTGGTGATTTAAAGAGTTCAGCCATGTGCTTCTTGTCAGTAACAACCACATCAACATTAAGGGACATGGGCAGCTGTGAGGAGGGCTTATTCTCCAGATCTTTAACCGTTTACCAGAACCTCTTGGGGTTAGACCCACAGAGAGGGAGAACTTCTCCTTTTAAGTCACCAACTTTGGCCTTCCGGATAGCCTGAGTGCACTTATTACTCATTTGCCTGAACGAGAGCCAGTCAGCCTGAGTATGCGTATGCCAAGCCTTTCGCCAAATGCAATTCTTGAGGTGGAGTAACTCTGCAAGATCACGGTCAAACCAGGGGCTGAACCGGTTTTCATTTTATTTATTTTTTATGTGGGTGTGCTTGTTAACAATACCACTGAAAATGGTTGTCCTGGCTACTAGACCTTTTTTGGTACATCATTATTTTTGTCTTCCCGAGATTTACTGTCAGGGCCAGAATCTGTGCAGAAGCTTAGGTGCTGCTGTAGGCCCTACTTGGTTGGGGACCGACGCACCAGATATTCTGCAAACAGACATTTGATTTCCGAGTCCAGTAGGGTAAGGCTGCAGACTGGTCTAGTGTTCTCGACAATTCATTGATATACAGTGCATTCGGAAAGTATTTAGACCCATTGGCCTTTTTCCACATTTTGTTACGTTAGTCTTATTCTAAAATTGATTAAATCATTTTCTCCTCAATCTATACACACTACCCCATAATGAGGAAGCAAAAACTGGTTCTAAGATATGTTTGCAAATGTATTAAATAAAAAATATCACAGATGTATTCAGACCCTTTACTCAGTACTTTGTTGAAGCACCTTTGGCAGCGATTACAGCCTTGAGTCTTCTTGGGTATGACACTACAAGCTTGGCACACTTGTATTTGGAGTTTCTCCCATTCTTCTCTGCAGGTCCTCTCAAGCTCTGTCAGGTTGGATGGGAGTGTTGCTGCACAGCTGTTTTCAGGTCTCTCCAGAGATGTTCTGTCTGGGCCACTCAAGGACATTCAGAGACTTGTCCTGAAGCCACTCCTGCATTGTCTTGGCTGTGTGCTTAGCGTCGTTGTCCTGTTGAAAGGTGAACCTTTGCCCCAGTGAGGTCCTGAGCACTCTGGAGCAGGTTTTCATCAAGGATCTCTCTGTACTTTGCTCCATTCAACTTTCCCTCGATCCTGACAAGTCTTCCAGTCCCTGCCGCTGAAAAACATCCCCACGGCATGATGCTGCCATCACCATGCTTCACCGTAGGGATGGTGTCAGGTTTCTTCCAGACGTGACGCTTGGCATTCAGGCCAAAGAGTTCAATCTTGGTTTCATCAGACCAGAGAATCTTGTTTCTCATGGTCTGAGAGTCTTTAGGTTCCTTTTGGCAAACTCCAAGCGGGCTGTCATATGCCTTTTACTGAGGAGTGGCTTCAGTCTGGCCGCTCTACCATAAAATCCTGATTAGTGGAGTGCTGCATAGTTGTCCTTCTGGAAGGTTCTCCCTTCTCCACAGAGGAACTCTGGAGCTCTGTCAGAGTGACCATCGGGTTCTTGGTCACCTCCCCAAGGCCTTTCTCCCCTGATTGCTCAGTTTGGCTGAGCGGCCAGCTCTAGGAAGAGTCTTGGTGGTTTCAAACTTATCCATTTAATAATGGGGGCCACTTTGTTCTTGGAACTTCAATGCTTCAAAAAAAATATGGTACCCTTCCCCAGATCTGTGCCTCACACAATCCTGTCTCTTAGCTCTATGTACAATTCCTTTGACCTCATGGCTTGGTTTTTGTTCTGACATACACTGTCAATTGTGGGACTTTTTTATAGAGACAGGTGTGTGCCTATCCAAATCATGTCCAATCAATTGAATTTAGCACAGGTGGACTCCAAGTTCTCGAAACATCTCAAAGATGATCAATGTGAACAGGATGCACCAGAGCTCAATTTCGAGTCTCCTAGCAAAGGGTCTGAATACTTATGTAAATAAGGTAATACTGTTTTATTGTAATTACATTTTCAAAAATGTATTAATGCCTAATTTCTTTAACAGCATATTGGATGACTCATTCCATTCACCGAGCTCAATATGACATTGATAGGTTTAGGCTACTACATGATACTTGAATTTTCCCTATACCCATCAAGAGGTTGCTGCAACATAGCCAATGAAAAGTTTACAACGTCTGTGCACAGGTTGAGAGAGATTTGAGTAATCAAGGTGACACAGTGAAACTTTCAATACCGTCTTGCACACTCTTGCCTGCATCTAGCTGATCTAGGGTGTAATCATTAGTCCAAAAGTTGCAAATGAGAGTTTCTATTGGACAAATTCAGATATGTTTATCCCAGTTTTGTTTCTTTGTTCAACTATTGTCTTTCTCTTTGAGTCAACATGCATTGCAGTGCTAGATGGCTTCAGCTTAGACTTTCAGTACTACATTCATTCTCTGATCTTTTGATTTGGGTGGACGTCATTTCATGCTTCAAGATCTCTGATAGGTTCAAAGACATCCTCCGGAAGTTGTCATAATTACTGTGGAAGGTAGTGAGAACCATGAGCCTCCTAGGTTTTCTATTTACAATTGAAGTCGGAAGTTTACATGCACTTAGGTTGGAGTCATTAACTCGTTTTTCAACCACTCCACAAACTTCTTGTTAACAAACTATAGTTTTGGCAAGTCGGTTAGTACATCTACTTTGCATGACAAGTCATTTTTCCAATTGTTTACAGACAGATTATTTCACTTATAATTCACAATTCCAGTGGGTCAGAAGTTTACATTCACTAAGTTGACTGTGCCTTTAAACAGCTTGGAAAATTCCAGAAAATGATGTCATGGCTTTAGAAGCTTCTGATAGGCTAATTGACATCATTTGAGTCAATTGGAGGTGTACCTGTGGATGTATTTCAAGGCCTACCTTCAAACTCAGTGCCTCTTTGCTTGACATCATGGGAAAATGAAAAGAAATCAGGCAAGACCTCAGAAAAAAATTGTAGACCTCCACAAGTCTGGTTCATCCTTGGGAGCAATTTCCAAACGCCTGAAGGTACCACGTTCATCTGTACAAACAATAGTACGCAAGTATAAACACCATAGGACCACGCAGCCGTCATACCGCTCAGGAAGGAGACGCGTTCTGTCTCCTAGAGATGAACGTACTTTGGTGCGAGAAGTGCAAATCAATCCCAGAACAACAGCAAAGAACCTTGTGAAGATGCTGGAGGAAACAGGTACAAAAATATCTATATCCACAGTAAAACGAGTCCTATATCGACATAACCTGAAATGCAGCAGAGCAAGGAAGAAGCCACTGCTCCAAAACCGCCATAAAAAGCCAGACTACGGTTTGCAACTCTACATGAGGACAAAGATTGTACTTTTTAGAGAAATGTCCTCTGGTCTGATACAAAAATAGAACTGTTTGGCCATAATGACCATTGTTATGTTTGAAAGAAAATTGTCAGGCTTGCAAGCCGAAGAACACCATCCCAACCGTGAAGCACGGGGGTGGCAGCATCATGTTGTGGGGGTGCTTCGCTGCAGGAGGGACTGGTGCACTTCACAAAATAGATGGCATCATGAGGGAGGAAAATGATATGGATATATTGAAGCAACATCTCAAGACATCAGTCAGGAAGTTAAAGCTTGGTCGCAAATGGACAATGACCCCAAGCATACTTCCAAAGTTGTGGCAAAATGGCTTAAGGACAACAAAGTCAAGGTATTGGAGTGGCCATCACAAAGCCCTGACCTCAATCCCATAAAAAATGTGTGGGCAGAACTGAAAAAGCGTGTGAGCAAGGAGGCCTACAAACCTGACTCAGTTACACCAGCTCTGTCAGGAGGAATGGGCCAAAATTCACCCAACTTATTGTGGGAAGCTTGTGGAAGGCTACCTGACACGTTTGACCCAAGTTCAACAATTTAAAGGCAATGCTATCAAATACTAATTGAGTGTATGTACATTTCTGACCCACTGGGAATGTGATGAAATAAGTACAACCTGAAATAAATAGTTCTCTCTACTATTATACTGACATTTCACATTCTTAAAATAAAGTGGTGGTCCTAACTGACCTAAAACAGGCAATTTTTACTTGGATTAAATGTCAGGAATTGTGAGAGTTTAAATGTATTTGGCTAAGGTGTATGTAAACTTCCGACTTCAACTGTAAGTCAATGTGCCCAGAGGATGGAAACTAGCTATCCTCCGGCTACGCCATGGTGCTACCCTACAGAGTGCTGTTGAGGTTATGAAGACGTACATTGCGAAACAGTGTGTTTTTAATGAATTATTTGGTGACGTGACTATATATTTAGTTAAAAATAAATCACTAAAATGTTTCTGAAATTCACTGAGGATGGTCCTCCCCTTCCTCCTGTGAGGAGCCTCCACTGGTGTAGATGAATGGGAGGAGATGGGTTAAAAAAGCTTTTTAAGCATTGAGACATGGATTGTGTATGTGCGCCATTTAGAAGGTGACTGGGCAAGACATGATTTAAGTGCCTTTTGAATGAGGTATGGTAGTAGGTGCACTGGTTTGTGTCAAGAACTGCAACGCTGCTTTTTTAAAAATCAACCAAGCATGAGAAGACTGCTTTTGTTTGTCAATAAGGGTCTCTCTCGCTCTTCCTCCCCCTCTCTCTCGCTCTCTAATAATACATTCACCTACAGTCTTGTAACCATACCAGAAGAGAAATGGTGAAATAGTAACAACCTTGTTAGGAAAAGGCATGAATGACATTTGAATCATGGTCATAATATAGGCATAGTCAACTTGTGAGTGGATTCCTTATGCGTTTTGAGTGACATGTTGTTTCCTCCCTCTGGTCTCGTACAGTAAATGTGGCTCCTTCCCCCCTGAGAGCTGTCTGTTCAGTCTGATCGGGAACGTCGGAGGCTTCATGGGTAAGAAGAGCATCTTCTCCATCCCAAATGGCCAACTATTCACAATTTAGTGTACTATTTTTGACCTGGGCCCATAGTGCACTACTTTTGAACAGAGAGCTATGTAGGGATTAATAGGGTGTCATTTGGGATGCAGCCCTCTTCTGTCATCACTCACACTGACAATAAACTGTGCCCTTTGTATCACTCATCAGTGACATATTGGAGGTCAAAGGAAAAATCCACCCCCAAACCACTCATTCCTTTAATTTACAGTGTTAAATAACAAACAAAAAATTGGCGAACAAATGTTTCATTTTGCCGTTATAATAAGGTTGGTAGTAAAATTGTTGTGAAAATCTGTAGCAGCTCAAGTCTACTACAAAATCCACAATGCAATGGTTCCTCTATGGGCTGGCTGGCTAGGTAGCTAACGTAGCTTCACGCAATAAAACCAAAGACATTATCAGCATGTAACGTAGCTAGTTAGTGCAGTTCGTGTGACTTTACCGCTATCAATTTAGGAGTCTACAATCTCACCATGTTCAACCTGCAGATTGATGTGCCTCAGAGTGGAGTCTAACATTTGGAATGGCAGATATACTTTTGAGGAGATGGGGGAAACTTTGCCCATGCTATGTCAATGGGCGCTAGCTCAAAAACCCAACATTAGCACGAATTTCAGCAACAAGAAGTACAACATTACAAATCTTTTCTCAGATGTGAGATAATTAACTTGCCATCTGGATGGTCTTCAGAGATTAGATTTGAGGGTAGTTGAAGGATGGGATTAAAAACAAAAGATGACTATTGTAAAATGCATTGTCCATAAAATGTATGTAGAAGCCTAAGTGTTGTTGTCCATTAGTTTACTCCAATTAGGGGAGGGGTGGTAGGGTTAGGAGAAAATAAAGAAATTATATAACAAAAAAAGTGTGTATATACAGTACCAGTCAAAATTTGGGACACCTACTCATTCAAGGGTTTTTCTCTTTTTACTATTTTCTGCGTTGTAGAATAATAGTGAAGACACAAACTATGAAATAACACATGGAATCAGGTAGTAACCAAAAAAGTGTTAAACAAATCAAAATATATTTGAGATTCTTCAAAATAGCCACCCTTTGCCTTGATGACAGCTTTGCACTTCGCCTTCTCTCAACCAGCTTCACCTGGAATGCTTTTCCAACTGTCTTGAAGGGTACCTACATATGCTGAGCACTTGTTGGCTGCTTTTCCTTCACTCTGCGGTCCAACTCATCCCAAAACATCTCATTTCGGTTGAGGTTGGGTGATTTTTTTTGGAGGCTAGGTTATCTGATGCAGCACTCCATCACTCTCCTTCTTGGTCAAATAGCCTTACACAACCTGGATGTGTTGGGTCATTGTCCTGTTGAAAAACAAATGATAGTCCCACTAAGTACAAATCAGATGGGATGGTGTATCGCTGCAGAATGCTGTGGTAGCCATGCTGGTTAAGTGTGCCTTGAATTCTAAATAAATCACAGATAGTGTCACTAGCAAAACATCCCCACACCATCAAACCTCCATGCTTCACGGTGGGAACCACACATGCGGAGATCATCCAGTCACCTACTCTGCGTTTCAAAGACACGGCGGTTGGAACTAAAAACCTCAAATTTGGACTCAACGGACCAAAGGACAGATTTCCACCAGTCTAATGTCCATTTCTCATGTTTCTTGGCCCAAGCAAGTTTCTTCTTATTGGTGTCCTTTAGTAGTGGTTTCTTTGCAGCAATTAAACCATGAAGGCCTGATTCACGCAGTCTCCTCTGAACAGTTGATGTTGATGTCTGTTACTTGAACTCTGACGCATTTATTTGGGCTGCAATTTCTGAGGCTGGTAACTCTAAGGAACGTATCCTCTGCAGCAGATGTAACTCTCGGTCTTCCTCTCCTGTAATGGTCCTCATGAGAGCCAGTTTCATCATAGCGCCTGAGGGTTTTTGCTACTGCACTTGAAGAAACTATCAAAGTTCTTAATTTTCCTAATTGACTGACCTTCATGCCTTTAAGTAATGGACTGTTGTTTCTTCTCTTTGCTTATTTGAGCTGTTCTTGCTATAATATGAACCTGGTCTTAGCCCTATTTGGTCAATCTTCTGTATACCACCCCTACCTTGTCACAGCACAACTGATTGGCTCAAACACATTAAGAAGTAAGCAAAAAAAAGCAATTTGTGGAATTGCTTTCCAAGGCACACCTGTTAATTGAAATGCATTCCAGGTGACTACCTCATGAAGCTGATTGAGAGAATGCCAAGAGTGTGCAAAGCTGTCATCAAGGCATAGGGGGACTACTTTGAAGAATCTCAAATATATTTTGATTTGTTTAACACTTTCAATATGTGTGTCATATCTTTGGCATCTAAACTATTATTCTACAATGTAAAAAATAAATAGAGAAACCCTTGAATGAGTGTGTCCAAACTGGTGCTGTGTATGGGGGATTTTAAATGATGCAGACAATTACATTGCAGATAGATTATAGTTTACATCAATATTAAAGTTGATCTACCCCCTAGAAAAAATGACTTGCCATCTGCAGTATCATATAGCTTTAGAATCGTGACATTACGTACTTTCAAGGAAAATAGGCAGGTTTTCGACATATACACTGACTTTGAGAAGGGATTGCATGATGATTAGCTTAGCAACCACGTGACGCAGCATGACAACAAACGCGATTGGTCGACAGTCTGCTGGGTGGGCGTAATAAAAACATTATCTCAGTAGGAATATCGCCCAAATATGATCATTGGCTCATTCGAAAGGTTGGTTGTTTGTGCAACAGTGCAGAATTGTTTTGCTGTGTCATGGTGATAATGATCTGACGGTGGTGATTAAATACCTATAAATATACATTCTATCATTTTTTTTTTTTGTCATTGGTGTTAAGAAATATATCACCTCACATAATTTCCTTTTTAGAACTGTAGTCATTATCACCATGACACAGCAAACGGGTGCTGAGTCCACAGGTATAATGTCAACTTTTATCAAAACAAATATTTAAAATAATTTCCTATATAGGCCTAACTGATCTTGTCTAGATGGATTTACATAGCAAATCGGTGTATGCCACTAGTCAGCAGTATGTGCAGAAGGGCTTGAAATGGCCTCTGGTCTTCAATCAATAATGCATGTGGCCTTTCCTCCATTATTGCCCCCCCTATTTTATCATCCATGACCCTTCTCCATTACTTCCTGTTCTGTCTTATTTATCACCACTCACTCTGCTGCCTTTGTCTGTGCTCCTCTTCATCCCATCTCTCTTGCTCTCCCCCCAGTGGTGATGGTGTGCCTTCTGCGCTATGCCCAGGTGATTGAGCACAGCCACGGTTGCTGGATTAACACCAACGCCCTGTTGTCTGGCTGCACCAACGCTGTAGGACTGGTCATGGTGGGAAACTTCCAGGTGATTCACGCCAATTCTTCTCTAGACATACAGTACATCTTGATTCCATATCTATCCCACCAGTCCCTCTCCAGTTGTGACTGTATTATCCCAATGACTTGATGTCAATTAAACCCCACCATTTTTAATTTTGGTCCTTTAGCAGACACTCTTATCCAGAACAACTTACAGTTTTGTCAATTATCAAGTGGTGGCTATATTCTCCTGCTGATTGCCTGTGTTGTCTATTGGTTAAAAACAAGGGGTGTGGGTGTTACAGGCTTTGGGTTTTTTATGTTTTGAGGTTGGACTTTAGCCCGTATAGCTCGTTAGCACATGTTGTCATCTCATCAGTCTCACAGTATGTTATACCTGTGCTGGTTGCTATCCCATTAGTGGGAAGGTGTTTCACCTGTGTTGGCCCAGGTGCTATTTAGGAGTGGCTGGCCCTGTGCTCCAGGCGAGCTTGAGATGTTGGGGAGAGCTACACTTCATGTAAACTGAGGTGTGATTTTGAAAGAAGCCTGAGTTTGGTGTTTCCATTTTTTTTTTTTTTTTTTTTTTTTTTTTTTTGGGGGGGCTCCATATTCTTTTAACTCCCTATCCTGTTTTCTTTTTGGAGGCAAACCTAGTGGGTGTCTTTTTTATAACCCCTTACTAGTGGCTTTGCCAACTTTCAGTGTGCACCCACATGGGTGCCTTTCAGAACCCATTTTGAATCCCTTTCTGTTTTAGTTGTTAAAGTGATTTTCTTTGTTAGCTCCCTTTTGTTGTGAGTGACGTTTTTGAATTTGTCTTGTGGGCGGGTTCAGGGGGACAGTCAATGGAATTTGGGTATTCGGAGCGGCTTCACTTGTGTATAAAAATGTATGTTTTCAATCTCAATTTTAAAAAAAATGGATTGACATGTTTCCCCCCCTCCCTGGGCAGGTTGACCATGCCAAGTCTCTGCACTACGTTGGCGCGGGCGTGGCATTCCCTGCGGGTCTGCTCTTCGTGTGCCTGCAGTGTGTTCTCACCTACCGGATGGCCATCACCGCCCTTGACTACTGGATGGCACATGTCCGTGTGGCGCTGGCCGCAGGAGCCCTGGTCTCACTTGTCCTTAGTATCCTTCCTGACTCGCTGGGATTGGTGGAGGGGTGGGGGTAGGTTATTAGATATTGGTCATGATGGATTACACCATTTAACCTCTAATTCCTCCCAATCCCGGATCCGGGAGCACCCCCATCAGTAAAAAAGCTGACTAGCATAGCCTAGCATAGCGTCACAAGTAAATACTAGCATCTAAATATCATTAAATCACAAGTCCAAGACACCAGATGAAAGATACACATCTTGTGAATCCAGCCATCATTTCTGATTTTTAAAATGTTTTACAGGGAAGACACTATGTAAATCTATTAGCTAACCACGTTAGCAAAAGACACCACTTTTTTCTCCACCATTTTTTTACTGCATCAGTAGCTATCACAAATTCGACCAAATAAAGATATAAATTGCCACTAACCAAGAAACAACTTCATCAGATGACAGTCTGATAACATATTTATTGTATAGCATATGTTTTGTTAGAAAAATGTGCATATTTCAGGTATAAATCATAGTTTACCATTGCAGCCACCATCACAACTCTCACCAAAGCAACTAGAATAACTACAGAGAGCAACGTGAATTACCTAAATACTCATCATAAAACATTTCTGAAAAATACACAGCGTACAGCAAATGAAAGAAACATCTTGTGAATCCAGCCAATATTTCAAGTGTTTTACAGCGAAAACACAATATAGCATTATATTAGCTTACCACAATAGCCAGAAACACAACACCATTTACCAGCAGCAAAGGTTAGCGATCGTAACAAGCAAGCAAAAGATATATAATTTTGGACTAACCTTCATAAACTTCTTCAGATGACAGTCCTGTAACATCATATTACACAATGCATATAGGGTTTGTTCGAAAATGTGCATATGTAGCGGCACAAATCGTGGTTATACAATGTGAGTAGTGGCCAAACTTCAAGCAATCTGTCCGGCGCCATCTTGGAGAGGCACCTAATCTAATCGATAACTATTCACAAACTTGACTAAAAAATACAGGTTGGACAGCAAATGAAAGATACATTAGTTCTTAATGCAACCGCTGTGTTAGATTTTTTAAATTAACGTTACTGCGCATACAGCGTGCGCTAAAGCGAGACCGCACCGAAATTCATGGCGGAATTATTGTTTAACATTTGTCAACATAAATACGAATTAACAGCATAAAGACTTCTTACTATTTGACGAGCGTCCATCAGAATCTTGGGCAAGGTGTCCTTTCTCCAGAACAATCGTCTTTTGGTTGAAAGATGTCCTCTTCTCCTGTAGAATTAGCAGCTAACGCTAGCTATGTGCCGGAGAGGTGTCCAACTCGTGATAGCGCGTGACAAAGAATATCCAGAAAATCGCAATAAACTGCTATAAGTCGGTTTAAATTAACTACCTTATGAAGTTTTTAAGACAAAAATCAAATTAAATCAGAGCCGGAGATATAGAACTGCTAAAACGAAAGCTTTTCAGGACGCCATTGTGATGTCCCTCCTGCGCCAGGCGCCCCGTTGAAAAGAACGGACCTTCCGTTCCACGGGCTTTTATAGGGCCCCAGATGGTGCAATCCACTCCATTCAAATTCTCACCGCTTACTGACATCTAGAGGAAGGCGTATGCAGTGCATGTAGCCCCATAGCTTACATGGGAATTTATAAACTGACCCTAGAACAGAGACCTCGATTTCAGAAATCTCACTCCTTGACAGGAAGTGTGCTGCAGAATGAGTTCTGTTTCACTCAGAGAAATAATTCAAACGGTTTTAGAAACTAGAGTGTTTTCTATCCAATAGTAATAATAATATGCATATTGTACGAGCAAGAATTGAGTACGAGGCAGTTTAATTTGGGAACGAATTTTTACAAAGTCGAAATGGCGCCCCCCTATTGACAAGAAGTTAATAAAAGGTGACTGATCATGTCTCCATAGCGTCATGTAATTTAAATCAAGCACAGTTAATGTGTAATTTCTCTTCTGTATTGAAACCTTGCAATGGCTAGTCTGTGAAACCACGTAAGCGGTAGTCTAGTTCCTGTCTGTGATGAATGGGGCTCTGGACAAAAGTAGTGCACTGCATAGTGTCGTGACGTGACTTTAATTAATGGGATGCCAGTTTATTTGACAAATAACTATGTTTTAATTGTTACCCAATATTAAATTGATCATGTAACTATTAACTCGTTAGGAATTTGGGGCACCACGGAAGAAGTTGTTTATAACGTTACCATCTCCCGACTGAAACTCAATTTGTGTTATATCGATAAGTTATTAATCATTACTTCGTACCACACACATTGATTTGATTATTTACTAACTAAATGATAACTAAATGATAACACAGGATATACACACACGTATAGGTTATTGATTAGAAACTTAATACGATGAAAATGGATCCCTAGCGGACTTACACAATATGACACTTGTTAAAAAAGATGGAGAGTTAAGGAGAGACTACACTTGGATTTATTTGGGAACTACACTCACAGTAATCCTAAAACCTTGCCCCGAACTGCCACCCGTTTTGGGTAAGAAGTAATGCATGTATTTACGTGTTGAAGGTCTTCCTTCGTCTTGTAATTCTGTTGGACCCAGGCCTTTGTAAAAAGGGTTCGATTGGGCCTTCTCCTTAGTTCGTAAGTCTAAGGCTCTAATTGTCCACAAGAGGTCACAATGTCCTTCTCCTTAGTTGTTTGTTTACTTTCACTCGTTCTGGAAGAGTGGTCTTCTGAGGACAGCTAATCAGCCGTGTCGATGATCCCCAGAGATGTGATGAGAGCAGTGTAGTCGACGATGATTTGAAGAGAATAACCGGATGGTCCTACTTAAATTCACTTTCTTAGATACAGTACTTAGAACAGCTACTCAACCGTAACATTGATTGTTAGAGGCTACTTCGTTGTCTTCAACTCGTGTTGATTTTCAGGGTCGTGACCCAATGGAGACCTAGCTGCAGCTTGAGTCCTAGTCTGGTATGTTAATTCTTAACTCAATCTTTTATACACTTTGGTTAAAAGGAGCATTTCCGTCATACTGACACGCTCTCTGAGCTCCCTCGGGCGTGGCTAGTTATGGGCCAAAACATCATCAAAAACTATGATCTCGTTAGAAAACTAGTCACATTCCTATCATAACAAAAATATTATTTTATTTCCTACACAATGTAAAGGATGTAAACCTGATATACACAGTGTGAAAGCTCTTCAAGTTACAATATTTTCGTTATATCACTTTTGTACCTTTCTTTTAATGATAGACATTCATTTCCCATATTCCATCTCATCATTCCCCACATTCAGATGTTGAAATGTATTGTCCCAGTGTTCACTTTTGGACGTTAGAGTTTTTGGGTGACAAAATGTCCCTGTAACAAAGAGACATTCCAATCCCCCATACTAGAGACCAAAAAGAGTCGTCTGCTGCATACAATTTACGATTTGGTGTGAGGTGTCATAAAACCCCCAAACCAATCCCTCCTCCCCTCTGCGGGTGATTCGTCCCATTTGGGACCCTCTGTGGGTGATGTGGCCTTTCTTCCTCCATCGATGGGGCTGTTGTGTCTCCTTAACTCTTTCCCCAGGTGGTATCTTCTTCATCCACGAGAGCTTTGTTCTCCAGCATGCAGCAGCCATCTGCGAGTGGGTCTTCACCGTGGACATCCTTGTCTTCTACGGCACCTTCACCTACGAGTTTGGCACGGTCACCAACGACACCATGATGGTCGGCCTGCAGCAGACCCACCACCACTCGGGGATCATGATGGGCGGCACGGCCGGGGCCATGTCGCTGGGCATGGGAGCCAAGGGCTTAAAGTCCCCTGGAGGAAGCAGCACATCCACCCATCTCAACTGCACCCCAGAGAGCATAGCCATGTTGTAGCTCTGCAGGGGTCAAGGAGATCACCACACTGCTGCAGATGGGAACCACCACACAGGCAGCAGGAGTCAATGATGGCACTGGCCAGCCAGAGGGAGGAGACAAGACATTGAAAATCACAAGGGTGACACACCGGGTCGGTATAGCTGTATTGGGTTTTTGTGTTTTAATAAGCCATCTGCTTCTCCACTACGGTTGAATTTCCTTCGCTTCATCAGCAGAAAGGAACACTTACACAAAGATTAAATATCTGGGGTGATGATGCTGTGACTGTTTCCAAGATGGCTACTGGCCTCTGCACACTGACATGATACCTTCTTTCTTAAAGATCGGTCACTGAGGCTTTTGCCAGTGTTCATCCTTGTCATGTTGGGATGACAGACACAAAATAAGGTTTATTTTATATGCCAACTTGTAGTTTTTTTTCTGCCACATTTTACAGACTTCCTCTACCTGGCCATGGCTTGTGGTGGGGCCTGGTCTCTCATGCCATTCAACTCTGCACGCTACAATTTGAATGAGAGAGTAGAGTGCGTCGTTGGATTGATCAGACTGAGTTTTTTTCTTTTGTCTGTACTCTGCCAATGTTAACGCATCGTAATAGAAAATATTGAATGTTTGAGAAGTGGAACTATAGATTGTATACCGTTATGTACATGACAGTTCAGTCTGGCCTCAGAGCAATACAAAATGTACTAAATGTATTTCTGAGCACCTCCCAGACGTATGATAGTTACTTGACACAAACTAAAGTAGGGAGGTTGGTTAATGAGGATGGTTGGGCGTAACCCGCGACAGACTAGCAAGCCAAAGGTTGCATGTTTTAGAAACGTTAGGGACAACTATAGCATTTTAGCTAACCCTGATTGTAAACGTAACCAAATCCACCTAACCTTTGTCATTCGTTCCCCTAACTGCCAATGTTAATTCTCCTTTGTTACGGTGCAACAAGCAACCTGGTCTCAAATAAAGATGTGCAATACTATACGTCCACAAAGATGTATGATAAGTTATGTCTTCCAATTCGTATGCTATTGTACGACCGGGTAACACGTATGATACTATACGTCCTCTAATTTGTATCATATTGTACGACTGCTATTCCATTCATAATGTAACTTAACATAATTGATGTCTCAGATTTACATACAGAATAATACGATTAGCCCTGAGACCAAGTTGAACAGGTTGTACGCACACCTTTTTATTGATCAATCAAGTATAAATGAACTGGAGAAGGATTTGTGAAATTAGCAATGTCATTTGACAAGAACATTTACACATTTTGTGCACAATACCTGCCTAAGACCTCTAATAGCGGCCTCAAAAGGGCAAGTGATATGACTTGATTTCTTATTGTTTAAAATTATATCTCTGTTTAGTGATTTATATTAGTTATTCCCTAGATAGCATTTTATAGCTGTATGAAATGCTATGTACATCTATCTAGCTGACAGAATGCTCACACAACCCTGCTGGTCTCTTCTGCCCCTCTTTTACTGGGGCAACCTCTGCTTCTCAATCACTTTTGCTTGATTTGTTTTATATTGCCTATTCATGTTGCCTCTGAATTTCTCACTTGTTACCTACTGGTTACATGGCTTGTGTTTTTTTTATGAGGTCACCTTACTGTTTTCAATCTTTGTTTGGTACGGTAATGGCAATTTTCATCTGCCAAAGTGAAGTATCCCAGAGTAGTGTTCTGCATTTTGTGAGGTGTTTGAGACCTTTCTATGAGTAGTTAAACACATTGCTCTTAATTTCTGATCTGCAGTTTTAGCTATAGTACAACATGTAATGTACACGATTAGAAGTAAGTCAACTGATCGGCTACAATCACAGGTTGGTGGCACCTTAATTGGGGTGGACGGGCTCGTGGTAATGGCTTGAGTGGAATGGTATCAAACATGGTTTCCAGGAGTTTGCCATTCCATTACTTCCGTTCCAGCCATAATGAGTCATCCTCCCCTCTGCAGCCTCCACTGGCTACAATCCATTTTGAAAGGTGCAAATATGACTCATTGAACTGTCTTATTTGGAGATTATTTTTTTATTTATATATATATATTATTTCAAGTCAAATTTTATGTCACATGAACAACCGGTGTAGACTAACAGTGAAATGCTTACTTACAGGCCCTTCCCAACAATGCAGGAGAAAGAGAAAGAAAATGGATGGATTCCAGGCTGGTTCCTTGGAAGCCTAATTTGGATACTGTGGGCAATACAATCTCCGTAAGAGACTTCTCAAAGCCTGTTATTAATGTGCTGAGTGAGATACTGTACATTTTGAGATCAGGGCATGTATTTATAGAGCGTCTCAGATAGAGGTCGACCGATTATGATTTT
Organism: Salvelinus namaycush; assembly: GCF_016432855.1. NCBI lineage: Eukaryota > Metazoa > Chordata > Actinopteri > Salmoniformes > Salmonidae > Salvelinus > Salvelinus namaycush. The sequence continues at coordinate 30,859,448 of NC_052324.1, forward strand.
TCAACGTCGATCCCGATTTTATTGGATGTCCAAAAAAAGCCAGTACCAAGGTTTTTTTAAACTTTAAAAAATATATTTTAAATAATGACAATTACAACAATACTCAATGAACACTTCTATTTAAGTTAATATAATACATCAAATCTATTTAGTCTCAAATAAATAATGAAACATGCTCAATTTGGTTTAAATAATGCAAAAACAGTGTTTGAGAAGTAAAAGTGCAATATGTGCCATGTAAAAAAAGCTAACGTTTAAGTTCCTTGCTCAGAACATGAGAGAGCTGGTGGTTCAATATTCCCAGTTAAGAAGTTTTAGGTTGTAGTTATTATAGGAATTAAGACGCGTCGACTATTTCTCTCTATACCATTTGTATTTCATATACCTTTGACTATTGGATGTTCTAATAGACACTATTGCCAGCCTAATCTCGGGAGTTGATAGGCTTGAAGTCATAAACAGCGCTGTGAAGCAAGCATTGCTAAGAGCTGCTGGCAAACGCAGTACATTTTGACTGAATGCTTACGAGCATGCTGCCGCCTACCACCGCTCAGTCAGACTGCTCTATCAAATCATTGACTTAATTATAATATAATAAACACAGAAATATGAGCCGTTGGTCATTTTAATATGGTAAAATCCAGAAACTATCATTTCGAAAACAAAACGTTTATTCTTTCAGTGAAATACAGAACCGTTCCGTATTTTACCCAACGGGCGGCAACCCTAAGTCTAAATATTGCTGTTAAATTGCACAACCTTCAATGTTATGTCATTATGTAAAATTCTGGCTAATTAGTTCGCAATGAGCCAGGCGGCCCAAACTGTTGCATATAACCTGACCCTGTGCAATGAACAAGAGAAGTGACACAATTTCCCTAGTTAATGTTGCCTGCTAACATGAATTTCTTAACTAAATATATGCAGGTTTAAAAATGTATACTTCTGTGTATTGATTTTAAGAAAGGCATTGATGTTTATGGTTAGGTACATTTCGTGCAACGATTGTGCTTTTTCCGCGAATGCTCTTTTGTTAAATCATCCCCCGTTTGGCGAAGTAGGCTGCGATTCGATGATAAATTAACAGGCACCGCATTGATTATATGCAACGCGGGACAAGCTAGTTCACCTAGTAATATCATCAACCATGTGTAGTTAATCAATCTTCACATAATCACTAGTTGTTTTTTATAAGATAAGTTTAATGCTAGCTAGCAACTTACCTTGGCTCCTTTCTGCACTCGCGTAACAGGTGGTCAGCCTGCCACGCAGTTTCCTCGTGGAATGCAATGTAATCGGCGTCCATAAATACCGATTGATATGAAAACTTGAAATTGGCCCTATTTAATCAGTCGACCTCTAGTCTGAGTAGGAGTGCTGCTCTAGGATCAGGTTCCCCTTTCAATATAACCTTATTTATTTCTCATTGCCAAACATCTAAGTGTAATGAGTTGAAATGGTTCAGAATAAACCTCTCAACTTTGACTGACTACCAACCAAATATGCCCCAGGTGAGGGTCACCAGGAGAAAACGTATTTCTGTAGTTAACCAGCGCCACCTTGAGGCCAATGATTGTCTCCGTAGAGAGAAATCAAATGCAAGTCATTAATAGCCAAGTCCCTGGGGCCTATGTTTAAGGGGTTTCAATTGAAATGGGCCCCAACTGCCCAGGGGCTTCACTGGCAGATTTCTTTACGCAAATGTATAAAGAACTTTATATGCCTATGTATTTCCTGAAATTTAAAAAAATTGAATTTTTTAGGGGGTGGGCCCCTATAACATTAGTGATCTATGACATTATCACTAACCCAGTATTTTCTGTTGGGCCATTGTGTGTCTGGTATATTTTCAACTGTACAATACAATCACTGAATGGTGTTTCAGCCAACAAAACTATTTTAAATGTTTAGTTTTCTTCATGTCAGCTACCTCTGTGAGTGGACTTGTTGTTCCAAGGCAGATGCTGAGCAGATGCGTAGCTGGTATTTCCTATTCTTCTTTCCAAAAAAGATAGGAATCTACACTGGAATTTGGTGGGTTGGCTATGTTATAAAACAGCCAGGCCACACAGAAAATACCAAATGAAAGCATACTGGTAGTTTCTGATGTAAACATTCTATAGCTCCAGTGTAAGTTCACTCAGTTTGATTCTGTTGGCTTTTTCCCCCCTCATTCTCTACCAGCCAAAGTTTTTTTCAAATATTTGATTTCAAATAACCTTATTTTGTGATGTATTTCACCATACTGTAACTTAGTATCAAGGTTAGACTTCAACCGGCAGCTTTGACGAAAATGTACCTACACGGGATTGGAACTATTCTGTGTAAACATTTCTCTTTATAGTAGACAAGGCCAAAACATGATGAAATGGCATTTATGTACTTTTTTGTTCCAATTCCTGCACTTATTGTAACTTTTTTAGTTGTGCGTTTTGTGTGAGAGAATACCAATTCCAGTTGCAAAAGACTAACAGCAATGCAGATCAAATGTCTTGGAAAGATATAATAGTTTTCAAAGATTATAAAATGACTGTGTAAAACATGTATTTTACTAAATTCTTCTCTATAATGGGAGGAAAGATGATTACCCCCCCCCCCCCCCAAAAGCAAACAAAGCATTTTCTTTTATAAATTGTCTCTAAATGTGTATGCTTATCTATCATTTACCAATTTTATTTTGTCAGATTTATATTCAAATATGAAATAAAATTGAATTATAAGCAAATGATCTGCTCTTGTATGGTTTATTTTTGGGCAGAAGATTGGTAAATGGTTTGTTTTGACATGACTGATCTGGGATGAAACCAGACTAACTGCAATGTGTGATATTGCAAGATCACTCAGGTTTTGAGGCTACCTTTCCTCAATTATTTGACTTCTGTTCTCTACAAGACATCCCTTCATTGTAGTCAGAGAAATATGGCAGAACCAATTATCCCTGCCTTGAAATAGTTGAGTACCGTTAGCATTTCAGAGCAACTGTCTATTTTCAGGACTCAATCACAGGAGTCAGCAGTTGGAGGTTATTTTGTCATATGTTTACGAATGGACATAAAGCATAAACCAGTTTGGCCAACCAGACCAACAATGCTATACATGCTTCATAACCACCCATGGGACTTTGTGCGAAAAAAGCTGGATCATTTTCTTTGGGGTAAATATAACATGACTATATCAAACGTTTTAATATTTGAGGAAATGAGATTGAGTGGTTTACAGTTCGGCTCAAGAGGACCTGTTAAAAACCACAGCTGTGAGATTGGTCCTTAATCTATACTGAATACAAATATAAATGCAACATGTAAAGTGTTTGTCCCATGTTTCATGAGATGAAACAAAAGATAATCGAAATGTTCCATACGCACAAAAAGCTTATTTCTGTCACTGTTTGCACAAATGTATTTACAGCGCATTCGTAAAGTATACAGACCCCTTTACTTTTTCCACTTGTTACGTTACAGCCTTATTCTAAAATTGATTAAATAAAACATTTCATCAATCTGCACACAGTACCCTATAATGACAAAGCAAAAACAAGTTGAGACATTTTTGCAAATTTATGACAGATAAAAACGTATACCTTATTTACGTAAGTATTCAGACCCTTTGCTATGAGACTTCAAATTGAGCTCCGGTGCATCCTGTTTCTACAACTTGATTGGAGTCCACCTGTGGTAAATTCAATTGATTGGACATGATTTGGAAAGGCACACAAAATCAAATGAAATGTTATTAGTCACATGCGCCGAATACAATAGGTGTAGACCTTACAGTGAAATGCTTACTTACGAGCCCTTCACCAACAATGCAGTTAAAAATAAATGAATAAGAAATAAAAGCAACAAGTAATTAAAGACAGCAGTAAAATAACAATAGCGAGACTATATACAGGGGGGGTACCGGTACAGAGTCAATGTGCGGGGGCGACGGTTAGTTGAGGTAATATGTACATGTAGAGTTATTAAAGTGACTATGCATAGATGATAACAACAGAGAGTAGGTGTAAAAGGGGGGGGGGCAATGCAAATAGTCTGGGTGGCCGTTTGATTAGATGTTCAGGAGTCTTATGGCTTGTGGGTAGAAGCTGTTTTCATAGCCTCTTGGACCTAGACTTGGTGCTCCGGTACCGCTTGCCGTGCGTTAGCAGAGAGAACAGTCTACGACTAGGCTGGCTGGAGTCTTTGACAATTTTTAGGGTCTTCCTCTTACACCGCCTGGTATAGAGGTCCTGGATGGCAGGAAGCTTGGCACCAGTGATGTACTGGGCCGTACACACTGCCATCTGTAGTGCCTTGCGGTCGGAGGCCGAGCAGTTGCCATACCAGGTAGTGGTGCAACCAGTCAGGATGCTCTCGATGGTGCAGCTGTAGAACCTTTTGAGGATCTGAGGACCGATGCTACACCTGTCTATGTAAGGTCCCACAGTTGACAGTGCATGTCAGAGCAAAAACCAAGCCATGAGGTCAAAGAAATTGTAGAGCTCTGAGACAGGTTGTGTCGAGGCACAGATCTGGGGAAGTGTACCAAAACATTTCTGCAGCATTGAAGGTCCCCAAGAACACAGTGGCCTCCTCCATTCTTAAATGGAAGAAGTTTGGAACCACCAAGACTCTTCCTAGAAATGGGCGCCGGGCCGAACTGAGCATTCGGGGGAGAGAGGCCTTGGTCAGGGAGGTGACCAAGAACCCGATGGTCACTCTGACAGAGCTCCAGAGTTCCTCTGTGGAGATGGGAGAAACTTCCAGAAGCACAAGCATCTCTGCAGCACTCCACCAATCAGGCCTTTATGGTAGAGTGGCCAGACTGAAACTACTCCTCAGTAAAATGCACATGACAGCCCGCTTGGAGTTTGCCAAAAGGAACCTAAAGGTCTCTCAGACCATGAGAAACAAGATTCTCTGGTCTGATGAAACCAAGATTGAAATCTTTGGCCTGAATGCCAAGCGTCATATCTGGAGGAAACCTGGCACCATCCCTACGGTGAAGTATGGTGGTGGCATCATCATGCTGTGGCGATGTTTTTCAGCGGCAGGGACTGGGAGACTAGTCAGGATTGAGGGAAAGATGAACGGAGCAACGTACAGAGAGATCCTTGATGAAAACCTGCTCCAGAGTGCTCAGGACCTCAGACTGGTGCGAAGGTTCACCTTCCAACAGGACAACGACTCTAAGCACACAGCCAAGACAATGCAGGAGTGGCTTCGGGACAAATCTCTGAGTGGCCAGTCAGACTTGAACCTGATCGAACATCACTGGAGACCTGGAAATAGCTTTTCAGCGACGCTCCCCATCCAACCTGACAGAGCTTGAGAGGATCTGCAGAGAAGAAATGGGAGAAACTCCCCAAATACAGGTGTACCAAGCTTGTAGCGTCATACCCAAGAAAACTCGAGGCTGTAATCGCTGCCAAAGGTGCTTCAACAAAGGGTCTGAATAGTTGTGCCATTGTGATATTTCACCTTTGTATTTTTTATTAATTTGCAAACATTTCTAAAAACCTGTTTTTGCTTTGTCATTATGGGGTATTGTGTTTAAATTGATGAGTGGAAAAAAACTATTTCATCCAATTTAGAATAAGGCTGTATCAAAATGTGGAAAAAGTCTAGGGTTCTGAATACTTCCCGAATGCACTGTACATCCCTATTAGTGAGTTTCTCTTTTACCAAGATAATCCATCCACCTGACAGGTGTGGCATATCAAGAAGCTGATTAAACAGCATGATAATTACACAGGTGCACTTTAATGCTGGGGACGATAAAAGGCCACTCTAAAATGTGCAGTTCTGTCACACAATATAGTTCTACAGATGTCTCAAGTTTTGAGGGAGTGTGCAATTGGCATGCTGACTGCAGGAATGTCCACCAGAGCTGTTGCCAGAGAATGTAATGTTCATTTCTTTACCATAAGCCTGCTTCAACATTGTTTTAGAGGATTTAGCAGTACGTCCAACCGGCGTCACAACCGCAGACCACATGTAACCACGCCAGCCCAGGACCTCCACATCCGGCTTCTTCACCTGCGGGATCGCCTGAGACCAGCCACCCAGGAAAGCTGATGAAACTAGGTTTGCACAACAGAAGAACTTCTGCACAAACTGCCAGAAACAGTCTCAGGGAAGCTCATCTGTGTGCTTGTCGTCCTCACCAGTGTCTTGACCTGACTGCAGTTCGGCATTGTAACCGACTTCAGTGGGCAAATGCTCATCCTTGATGGCCACTGCCATGCTGGAGAAGTGTGTTTTAACGAATGAATCCCGGTTTCAACTGTACCGGGCAGATGGCGGACAGCATGTATTTGGGCGAGCGGCTTGCTGATGTCAACTTTGTGAACAGAGAGCCCCGTGGTGGTGGGGTTATGGTATGGACAGGCATAAGCTACGGACAATGAACACAATTGCATTTTGTTGATGGCAATTTGAATGCAGAGATACTGTGATGAAATCCTGAGGCCCATTGTCATGCCATTCATCCGCTGCCATTACCTCATATTTCAGCTGGATAATGCACGGCCCCAAGTCTCAACGATCTCTACACAGTTCCTGTAAGCTGAAAATGTCCCAGTTCTTCCATGGCCTGCATACTCACCAGACATGTCACCCATTGAGCATGTTTGGGATGCTCTGGATCGACGTGTACGCAGCGTCTTCCAGTTCCCGCCAATATCCAGCAACTTCGCACAGCCATTGAAGGAGTGGGACAACATTCCACAGGCCACAATCAACAGCCTGATCAACTCTATGCAAAGGAGACGTGTCGTGCTGCATGAGGCAAATAGTGGTTACACCAGATACTGACTGGTTTTCTGATCCACCCCACTATTTTCTTTTTAAGGGATCTGACCAACAGATGCCCGTCTGTTTTCCAATCATGTGAAATCCATAGATTAGGGCCTAATTTATTTATTTCAAATGACTGATGTCCTTATATAAACTGTAACTCAGTAAAATCTTTGAAATTGTTGCATGCTGTGTTTAAATTTTTGTTCAGTGTATTTTCACAGGTAGAGTGTGTACTGAGTGGTGTTCCTTAAGCTTTCTTCAATACCCTATACCAGGGTAGGGTGTTAAAGGCCCAATGCAGCCATTTTTATATCAATATAACAATTAAGTACCGTACTGTAATAGAGGTTACATTAAAATCAAACAAAATAGTTTTTTTTAGCAAACAACTATTTCTCAAGCAAGAAATTTGCTAGGACTGTCTGGAAGTGGAGGGGAAAACTGAAAACCAGCAGTTATTCAAACTGAGGTTTGGAACTCTTTGTTATTGGTCTATTATCCAATTTACCGCATGGTGATGTCACCATGGAAAACCAGAACTCCTGCTGGTTAAAAATACAATCTACACAGGACTTTCTAACCAGCATCTATAACCAGCATCTATAACCAATAACACTGATTAAAAAAAAATATATACAAATATTTTGTGTTTCATCAGCTGTTGTACAAAATTATACAAAACATAGGTAAACAGAATTTTGACTGCACTGGGCCTTTAATGACGATGCCAAAGCAATCAACACTATAAACAGATTGAATTTAAAGTCTGATAAATATGGTGAGGCCAGCAAAACATATGCCATGAAAAGCCATTTAATCATCTGTTTTGGTAAATGTATTGCATCTTGGCGAAAAGGAAGAAATGCTATGATGTGTTAAGGCAGTGAATGTAGAGTTCAAACAGACTCAACTGTCTCAATATTCCTTTCATTGTATAATGATCATCCATAATTTCAATCTGTATCACAAAATGGGTCTTTGTACAATTGACTGTATTTAAAACTGACATATTTACAGTACATACGATAAAACATAATAGCTACATAATATTTGCAGCTTTTGTCAATTCTTAATTCTATTGCGACCCAACGCAAGAAAGGTGAAATCAGCAATAAGCAGTGTGCTCTGAGCCGTTATGTGTACATGGCTCCATGCAGATCTTCCAGTCTGTGTTCCCTCTGTTTTCTCCTGTCCTGTAACAGACAGAAATGCTCCATTTAGTAACGGGTTGATGCTGACCATTGCTGTGTCCCAAATGGCACCCTATTCCCTATCCAGTTCACTACTTATTTTGACCACGGCCCATAGACCACTACAGTTAATAGGGTGCCATTTGGGACGCATACCAAGTTTCAACTCTAAAAGGGAAAAGCACTTTGAATTCGATTTCCCAGGATAATGACTGATACCCTAGTTCCACACCCACCTTGTCCTTCTTGAACTCTTCATACTCTGGATTGTCGGTTGGTAGCTCGAGACGGCATAGCGGGCAAGAATTTGTCTGTGATGATAGACAGCAAGAGTTAGAGGGATTCTTCAAGGGTTATAGCCTAGTGGTTAAGAGCGTTGGGCCAGTAATCGAAAGGTAACTGGTTTGAATCCCCAAGCTGACTAGGTGAAAAATCTGTTGCTGTGCCCTTGAGCAAGGCACTTAACCCCAATTGCTCCTGTAAGTCGCTCTGGATAAGAGCGTCTGCTAAATGACAAAAATGTAAATGTTATACATTGAGTGTAGAAAACATTATGAACTCTTTCCATGACAGATTATCCAGGTGAAAGCTATGATCCCTTATTGATGTCACTTGTTAACCCCATAAGACCCGCGCCCTCCGGAAATCTAAATAAGCATAATGAAACAATCCCCATAAAAATCCGCCAGTTTAAGCTAGAGATATGTTTTTTTGCATTGGATGCATCTCAGTCCACCACATCCGCCAGAGTCGCACTTCCACATCTGCAGTGAAAGTTGACAGAGATAGAGCGGTGTTTGTCAGACCATGAGACTTCCCGAAAATCGGTCTTCTCACAAAATTGTCTGTAGCATCCGAATGGTAAATCGGTCTCACAAAATCGTGTGTAGCGTCGGAACGGTTAGGCAAACTATTATGACCCATCTATGGAAAGATGAGACTCTCACAAAGACAGGGTGTTCTCCGTTTTGATCTATGATCCCCATAAGCGTCTTGGGACTCGTCTGAAGTTGGTACAGCCGATCTGCCAACTTCTGCCTGTAGCGTCCTAACAGTTTACACACTAATATGACCCCTCTGTGGAAAGGTGAGACTCGCACGAACATGTCGGTTGTTTTGCGCTAGGATGACCTCACAAGACTTGTCTGACGGTCCCCCGGTACCAGTTGAAAAAATTTATGGAAGTACACTATACGATGCAATCGGAATGTATTCAGACCCTTTCCCCTTTTCCACATTTTGTTACGTTACAGCCTTAATCTAAAACGAAATTTTTGCAAATTCATTTAAAAAATAACACTGATATGACATACATAAGTATTCAGACCCTTCGTTACGAGACTCAAAATTGAGCTCAGGTGCATCCTGTTTCCTATAATTTGATTGGAGTACAACTGTGGTAAATTCAATTGATTGGATATGATTTGGAAAGGCACACCTGTCTATATAAGGTCCCACAGTTGACAGTGCATGTCAGAGCAAAAGCCAAGCCATGAGGTCGAAGAAATTGTCTGTAGAGCTCTGAGACAGGATTGTGTCACGGCACAGATCTGGGGAAGGGTACCAAAACATTTCTGCAGAATTGAAGGTCCCCAAGAACACAGTGGCCTCCATCATTCTTAAATGGAAGAAAATTGGAACCACCAAGACTCTTCCTAAAGCTGTCCATCTGGCCAAACTGAGCAATCGGGGGAGAAGGGTCTTGGTCAGGGAGGTGACCAAGAAACCGATGGTCACTCTGACAGAGCTCCAGAGTTCCTCTGTGGAGAAGGGAGAACCTTCCAGAAGGACAACTATGCAGCACTCCACTAATCAGGATTTTATGGTAGAGCGGCCAGACTGAAGCCACTCCTCAGTAAAAGGCATATGACAGCCCGCTTGGAGTTTGCCAAAAGGAACCTAAAGACTCTCAGACCATGAGAAACAAGATTCTTTGGTCTGATGAAACCAAGATTGAACTCTTTGGCCTGAATTCCAAGCACCACATCTGGAAGAAACTTGGCACCATCCCTGCGGTGAAGCATGGTGGTGGCAGCATCATGCTGTGGGGACGTTTTTCAGCGGCAGGGACTGGGACTCAAATGGATCGAGGGAAAGATGAACGGAGCAAAGTACAGAGAGATTATTGATTAAAACCTGCTCCAGAGTACTCAGGACCTCAGACTGGGGCAAAGGTTCACCTTCCAATAGGACAATGACCCTAAGCACACAGCCAAGACAACACAGGATTGGCTTCGGGACAAGTCTCAAAGTACTTGAGTGGCCCAGCGAGAGCCCGGACTTGAACCAGATCAAACATCCCTAGAGAGACCTGAAAATAGCTGTGCAGCAACGCTCCCCATCCAACCTGACAGAGCTTGAGAGGATCTGCAGAGAAGAATGGAAGAAACTCCCCAAACACAGGTGTGCCAAGCTTGTAGCGTCATACCCAAGAAGATTCAAGGCTGTAGTCACTGCCAAATGTGCTCAACTAAGTACTGATTAAAGGGTCTGAATACTTATGTAAATGAGATATCTATAAAAAACAAATTATATATATATATAAATGTCATTATGGGGTATTGTGTGTAGATTGATGAGGGGAAAAAAGGATTTCATACATTTTAGATTAAGGCTGTAACGTAACAAAATGTGGAAAAAGTCAAGGGGTCTGAATACTTTCCGAATGCACTATATATGTAGACTGTTTTAGTGACAAAAATAAGGGGTTAAATACATATAAGAAAGATCAGGAAACATGATTATTTCTATCTTTCAGATATAGGACAGACACTTCAGAAAGTAATTACACTTCAGGTAATTAGTACATTCATTTGTACATACCATCAAACCTATATGTGAAAAATTTATCCGTGTGTGTGTGTGTGTGACGATTCAGTGGACAGGCCCTCACCTTCCCTAACCAGGGCAGGATACAACCAGAGTGAAAGAGGTGTTTGCAGGGCATCTCCCTCACCGCCTCCTGCTCCTCAAACTCCAGCAGACACACAGGACACTTCAGCCCTTTGTCTAGATGAGGGGGGAGAGAGCAAGTTCCATCACACAGTCTGAAACATCCACAGACAATTGACTACACTTGCAGACTACACAGGTAGTCGTGCATGCAATTATAATGAATTAAAATTGGGTACCACGTGAGACAGCATAGTATTTTGATAGTAGCCTATAATTCCCAAATGTTTTTCACAGGTAATTAGCTAGAGGGTAGCTTATTCGTGCAGCAGGACTCACCTGCTTGCTCTGGGGATATGACAACCACAGGTAAGGTTTGGACAGCTGTTTTAGCAGCTGGGGGAGGAAGACGCTGGTCCCAGTCCGATAGGTCAAACGCTCCCGAGTCAATGTCGAGGCCCTGCATCAAAGACCTACACAGAGGTCAACAGGCAATGTAACAGTAGGTGGTGGTAAGGCACCATAACGTTGGATGCCAACTGCCGATAAACCCCACCGAAGAAAAAGAACAGGCAATGTCAGCACAGACAGATCAATGAGATAGATATTTCACCGGATGTATAAATGTGAAGCATCCGCTTGGCGTTTCCACTCATTACCAAATATTGTAGTGAGAAGAAGCCCAATGCCCGGCAGAATATGGAAAAAGATAGATTTTAGCCGACATTCTGCAAATTTTCTCATCGATGAAAAAATGTATCTCAATAAAGTTCTGTTCCCTAAACTAAAATCTGTTATGAACAGAGTGGATTATGTTTTGTAGACTTTACCCTTTGCAAAAGTTGTAAAAAACTGCGTTGTTTAGAAGGAGTGCAAAGGCGAATTGAGTTACATCACACGAAAACTTCACAGAAGAGGTGTTCCCTAACGGAACTAAAACGCGCCAATAGGATCTCGCTAGCTCGTGCTTGGCTTTGCCCATATTGCTTGTTCTGTACACTATGACTAATTTGTTCCCATTGGAAACGACAGGCTGTGGTCTATCTTGATTTAGTTATAAAACATCTTCGATGTCAGTCTCTCAGTGGCAGACAGTTAATGTAGGATATTGGATACAAAATACAGAATGGATTGTGTTGCATCACTTGGGTTGCTAGCTAGTTAGTTTGGTAGCTCTTTGAACCTCACCTGGCCAGTTCTAGTAGTGCATTCTGACGGTACTGTTCTTCGGGATTCGTTGGTTCACAGTCATGCTCATCAAAATAAGAAGCCATCTTCAGATTACCAATCTGTGGAACGTCAAACTGTTTTCCTTAGCCACATTAGCTAACCATGAAGCTGATTTAATTTGACTCTTTTTGAATTTACTAAAAATAGATTGAGCAAAATGACACTCAAAGCCCAAGCTACCTTCCGATCTCGAGTTGATTCAATAACATTAGCAAGCTAGCTAGCTACACAGTTAGCTAATCCATTTAGCTAACCCCTATACTGCTCAACCACTCTCATTGAGCTGTTTTAGCCAAATTGTCGAATACACAGAAATGTCCGTGAATACACTGTGCTATACTGCGACATCAAATTAAAGTCACACAAAAGTTGACTTACATTACCTGTGTGTTTTGTCATAACCTGAAATGTGCAGCAACTAGCCAGCTAGCTACACCACACTGTCTACCGGGTATGACAATGCACCATCACGTGACTTTTTCCGTCCTATCACACATTATGTGTGGGTGGGGTTCAGGATCTCTCTTTCTTTCGATTCAATTCAAAGGACTTTATTGGCATGGGAGACATATGTTTACATTGTCAAAGCAAGTCAAATATATAATAAATAAAAGTAAAATAAAACAATACAAAATGAACAGTAAACATTACATACACAAAAGTTCCAAAGGAATAGAGACATATCTAATATCATATTATGGCTATGTACATTTTAACGACGTGCAAATAGTTACAGTACAAAAGGGAAAATACATGAACATAAATATGGGTTGTGTTTACAATGGTGTTTGTGCTTCACCGGTTGCCTTTTTCTTGTGGAAACAGGTCACAAATCGTGCTGCTGTGATGGCATACTGTAGTATTTCACACAGTAGATATGGTAGTTTATCAAAATTTGATTGTTTTCCAAATCTTTGTGGGTCTGTGTAATCTGAGGGAAATATGTGTCTCTAAAATGGTAATATATTTGGCACGAGGTTATGAAGTGCCGCTCAGTTTCCACCTAATTTTGTTGCACACAGCTTGTCTTCTCTTGAGAGCCAGGTCTTCCTACGGCGGCCTCGCTCAATAGCAAGGCCATGCTCACTGAGTCTGTACATAGTCAAAGCTTTTCTTAATTTTGGGTCAGTCACAGTGGACAGGTATTCTGCCACTGTGTACTTTCTGTTTAGGGCCAAATAGCATTCTGGTTTGATCTAAAGTTAAAACTAAAGTTAAAACACATTGATGCTGTTGACCCGGATCACTGGTTGCTGCGGAAAAGGAGGAGGTCAAAAGGGGAGTGAGTGTGGCCGATGTGAAATGGCTAGCTAGTTAGCGGTGGTGAGCGCTAATAGTGTTTCAATCGGTGATGTCACTCGCTCTGAGACCTAGAAGTAGGCTTTTGTGGCGCGATGGGTAACGATGCTTCATGAGTGACGGTGGTTGATGTGTGCAGAGGGTCCCTGCTTCGAGCCCAGGTTGGGGCGAGGAGAGGGACGGAAGCTATACTGTTACATTTAGACTGAGGTATGAATAGTTTTTGTGTGTCTAGTTGGAATTTGTAGTCCTGGTAACTGGACCTTTTTCGGAATCTCTCTCTCTCTCTCAAATAAAAAGTAACTTTATGGTGTACAAATGTAAATTGTACACACAACAACTGTCAGTTGTACACACAATTCAAAATAAAGATTCTCTGCAGATATATCTGGTCAATTCCTTTTATTTTACAATGCACTACAGTTTTACATATATATTTCAAATACCAGTAAGTCAAGAGTAAACAACAAAGGGGCAAGGGAAGTCTGTAACAAATATAAAATACAAAAAACAGATATTGGACAACTGAAGATATGTGATTTCTCAGCACTGTTTTTTTTATACTGTACACATTGATTACCTGTAAGACAATGAATGAAAAATTAAATATAAATATTCACACTGCATTGCCCAAATTGGCCTCAAACATAACCGCGTTTTATGTACATATCAAAATTAAGTTCATTTTCATATATTTCTTTTGACCGTAAAAACGAATAATGAAATTATGAGAAGAAATTATGACAAGAAATTACTCATAACATTTCATGAGAAATATAATTATGTGATGTCTGTCCCCTTACAGCTTAAATTGAATACTTTGAAACGGTCACACAATTCATCCAATGGGGATTTTTTACACTCCAAAGGCACAATATGATTAATTTGAATTGACAAAACATTCACCTATACCAAATCTCATGGTGAGGCTGAAGCATTTCTGAGTATGAATGTGAAACCAGTGAGCCTGACCAACTAGGGCCAGTTGAAGATGATACCGAATGGGGAAGCAGCTGAGCTGGTGATGGTACCATTTCATTCAACGATCTACACACAGATCACAGAGCCTGAAATGCCTCTAAAAACAAACAATATCACAGATTGCATAGTTCAGAAAAGTCAACCCACAAAACCTAGTTTGAGCTCAGGTGGAAAACCTACAGCTTGAGTGCCAGTCTGTTTGTGCCATCATCATGCCAACTTCTTGTCACTCATTATCATGCCAAATGTTTGGCTTGACAATGACAGCAATGTATTTGACAAAAGCACAAACAGATCTGGGACCAGGCTAGAAAACCTCACTCTTTATCTACCTCCACTATTTCTGTCTTGACTGACTCCTTATTTCCTCTGAGGTCTCACCTGCCCCTGTGTCCATCTCCATCCTCCATCTTCATTTCTTCCATGTCCTTTGCTCTGACAGACAGTCTTGGATCCTAAGGTCCTGAGGTGGGTTGCCCTGCAGCAGGTTGCTCTCCGTCGTCAGGTCCAGATGCTGACCATACAATAATCCCAATGATGATGGCTGCCATGACCACCCCTACGCCAGTCAGCAACACTTTCATCTTCATGTGTTTCCACCACTTCTGCTGTTTCACTTTCCGAGCAGACTTTGAGAAAGCTTTACTCTGAAAACACATCATCATAAGATGTTAAAAGTTAGTCCGATGTTCATGCCAAGACCCTATGATTCTATATCTGTCTGAATATGGAGGGGGGGGGGGGGGGGGGGGTATTCTATATATCTGCAATTGAGGCTGCACTGCATTGTATATATTTTAAACTCCAAAAAGAAACCATTATGTCATGAAACCCACCATTTCCTGACAATTCGGTAGACAGAAGTCTTTAGTTACAGTGCACACTACTTTCTCAATGTTTTTTCCAAAGAATATAGACTGGTGTTTGTTTTCTTGGCACTGCTGTTTTGTTTATCCCAGTGACCCAGTCAGCCGACCAGCAAGTCCTCAAAGAACTATACTGCGTCCCACATGGCACCCTATTCCCTATATAGTGCACTACTTTTGACCAGAGCCTCGTCAAAAGTAGTACACTATATAGGGAATATGGTGTAATTTGGGGCACAGCCACAGTCAGCCGCTCAGTGCGTTCTCAGAGAACTACAGCGCATTCGGGAAGGATTCAGACTCCTTGACTTTTCCACATTTTGTTACGTTACAGCCTTATTCTAAAATGTATTAAATTGTTTTTTCCCTCATCAATCTACACACAACACCTCATAATGACAAAGCAAAAACACATTTTTTGATTTTTTTTTACAAATGTATAAAATAAAACAAACTGAAATAGACATTTGCATAAGTAATCAGACCCTTTACTCAGTACTTTGTTGAAGCACCTTTGGCAGCGATTAAAGCTTTGAGTCTTCTTGGGTATTACACTACAAGCTGTGCACACCTGCAGATTCTCTCAAGCTCTGTCAGGTTGAATGGGGAGTGTCGCTGCATAGCTATCTACAGGTCTCTCCAGAGATGTTCGATCGAGTTCAAGGTCGGGCTCTGTCTGGGCCACTCAAGGACATTCAGAGACTTGTCCCGAAGCCACTCCTGCGTTGTCTTGGCTGTGTGCTTAGGGTTATTGTCCTGTTGGAAGGCGAACCTTCGCCCTAGTCTGAGGTCTTGAGTGGTCTGGAGCAGGTTTTCATCAAGGATCTCTCTGTACGTTGCTCCGTTCATCATTCCCTTGATCCTGACTAGTCTCCTAGTCCCTGCTGCTGAAAAACGTCCCCACAGCATGATGCTGCTATCACCATGCTTCACCGTAGGGATGGTGCCAGGTTTCCTCCAGACGTGACGCTTGGCATTCAGGCCAAAGAGTTCAAACTTGGTTCGTCAGACCAGAGAATCTTGTTTTCATGGTCTGAGAGTCCTTTATGTTCCTTTTTGCAAACTGCAAGCGGGCTGTCATGTGCATTTTACTGAGGTGTGGCTTCTGTCTGGCCACTCTACCATAAAGGCCTGACTGGTAAAGTGCTGCAGAGATGGTTTTCCTTCTGGAAGGTTCTCCCATCACCACAGAGAAACTCTGGAGCTCTGTCAGAGTGACCATCGGGTTCTTGGTCATCTCCCTGAACAAGGCCCTTCTTGCCCAATTGAGTTTGACCGGGCGGTCAGCTCTAGAAAGAGTCTTGATGGTTCCAAACTTCTTCCATTGAAAAATGGAGGGCACTGTGTTCTTGGGGACCTTCAATGTTGAAGACATTTTTTGATACCCTTCCCCAGATCTGTGCCTCGACACAAACCTGTCTCGGAGCTCTACGGACAATTGCTTCGACGTCATGGCTTGGTTTTTGCTCTGAGATGCACTGTCAACTGTGGGACATAATATAGACATGTGTGTGCCTTTCCAAATAATGTCCAATTAATTGAATTTACCACAGGTGGACTCCAATCAAGTTGTAGAAACATCTCAAGGATGATCAATGGAAACAGGATGCACCTGAGCTCAATTTCAAATCCCATAGCAAAGGGTACTTATGAATACTTACGTAAATAAGGTATTTCTAAAAGCCTGTTTTTGCTTTGTCATTATGAGGTATTGTGCGTAGATTGATGAGATAAAAAAAAAATATATATTTTAGAATAAGGCTGTAACATAACATATGGGAACGCTGCGACCTGGTTGGTTGACCCCAGGGTTGACCAGGACGGACATGCGCCCTGTGGCACGTCCTGGACACCCCTCTCTTAATACAGAGGGAGACCAGTGGGTTTCATTAATATTACAACAATAGGAAATACCTTTCTAAAAATATCACTGCAAACCACAATCAGGATGTAAATTGTCCATTATTTTTCGCCTCCAACTCCACCTAACGTGTATTTATAGACAGCAATATGATATTTCCTGGCTATTCCCTGGACTCGTATGGAACCATGGAACATTGGAAAACTACCATGAGACACACCAAAGGAGAATTCCAAAGGAGAAACTTTTTGTGCTATTGTGTCTCTCTGAAACGCACCTAAAGTTTAATCAGTATTATAGCATTGCAATCATCAAAGTACGGCCTTCAAAGTCAGTATCTTCAAATTATGTTTGTGTTTTGTATTAAGTCATGATTTGGTTCCATGAAGACGTCTCTTATTACGCCTCTTAATTTAGGGTACGTCCCAAATGGCACCTTATTCCCGATATAGTGCACTTCTTTTGACCAGATCCCTATAGGCCCTGTTCAAAGGTAGTAGACTATCGAGGAATACGGTGCCATTTGGGGAGCACCCATAAAGTACAACAATCACCTTCTCCAGAAGTTCGTCTGCCCTGTTATCAAGATCTCCCAGCTTGCCTGACCTCTCGGCAGCCTTGTTGAGGTTATCTAGCATGATCACCTTCACCTCCTCCACCTCATCCTGGGCCTGCTGCAGGCGGTTCTTCCCATTCTCCTGAACACACAACAAACAAGTTGATGTTAATGGAAGATACATCCTGGTAAGGCCACAGGACTTAGTTGGAACCACTTCTGATTTTGTGCATATTTGATGTATGGTTTATTTGAATAGGGGCAGGTATGGACACATTAATTGACACAATGAATAGCTCACATACATTTTTTCAACATCTGTCCCCGTCTTTGTGTTACCATGTTAAAGGTGATATTTTATATATTTTATGTTGTGTAACCTATGCAGTGGTTAACAACAGTGCATTGTTCACATTAACATTAATTATTAGTCATAATGGCTGAGAGATTAAGCTTCCATAGGGGGAAAACAGGACAGAACAGGAAGATGACGGCCAACAACTGAACTGGGGCAGGTGAGCCTGGACATCTGGATGACTTGGAGGGTTCTGTTTACTGTAAGCTCTGACTATCTGGAGGAACATGGCAATTTATATGTTTAAATTAATGATTAGAATATTCCACCCTGAAACCATATAATTGTATGAAATTGATTAGAATCATAAAATGATATTCTGATGATGTGTGTATGTGCGTATAATATCTACTGTTTGTGTGGAAGTATGTGCGTATAATATCTACTGTTTGTGTGGAAGTATGTGCGTATAATATCTACTGTTTGTGTGGAAGTATGTGCGTATGATATCTACTGTTTGTGTGTATGTATGTGCGCCGCTATAAAATGGATGTCTTTGTATTGTGGACTTCAGAACGTTCTCTGAATAAACTGTACTATCTTTTTTCATAAGCTGAGTCTTTGACTAATTATTATTAAACCCGTGGTCTTACAGATCTAGGGGATTGGTCAGAGTTATTGATTGATTGTTATTATCATTGGAATTGAAAATTCTTGTGACAGTTTACTGTAAGCTCTGACTATCTGGAGGAACATGGCGGCACGCTACAGCTTTACAAACAAATAACCACTTTAGCCTGGGGCAACAAATGTTGGGCAACCCACTGTGACAATGACACTCTTGCATTCCACCAAAATCTACTATAGCAGCCACATCCTAACTGTGAGATATGCATGCTTCACTTAACTTTCAGGTAAATACATTGATTGATATCAATGGAAGGCTTGAACGGAAACTCACAAATCTCAAGATAGGATTCAGGCCTACATGTACTGTAGGTGAATAAGAAGGCCTACTTAAAACATGATATTTAGGCAGTATAATAATAGACTGAACATAACATAATTTATATCCTGACGGGACTATCCCTGACCTTTTACCCTCTGTGCCGGACAGGGAAGTGAGTGTTTCAGGAGTCAAGGATGCTGACTGCGCTGACACTTACAGGAAACCAAGAGAGCAAACAAAACAAGTACAATCTCAGTAACTCTGGTGATTCCATATCTCACCGTCAATAACACCCTTTTAGACTCACAGAACCGGAATGAGATATGGACAGGTTAGAACACTAGTTCAGTGCCCTCGTAGTGACAAGTTAGGACTAGCTGTTATACATTACCGGTCAATACATCATGAGTTATACAAGCTTTAATGAAAGGTGGATTTCTTTCCCATTTCTATTTACTATTACAGCTGTCATATGGTGAATAGGCTACTGGATTGCTTAAGTTAAATTGGATTGACACATACATTTTGAGGAAATGCGTTTCACTGTTTAAGTTCGGCCCCCACCAATGAAGTTTTCATAGCTGAGGAATAGTCTGTGTTTAAAATCAACCGGCGACAGAATCTTAACACAGGAACTGCTGCCTTTTCCAGTTCTCCTCCTTGCTTCCTTCCTCCCTTCACTCCCTTCCTCACTCACTCCAGCCTCAACAGAGTACCTGGCATTTAGCTAGGAAACCCCCTCTCACAAATCGACAATATGTATTTTTACATGTCTAGTTCAATCAAGCGGACAGGGATAGTCTGCTCATGGACTTTACAGATATTTATAGGATAGACTAACAGACCTGGGTCTATAACTGTTGTCCACAGAATACACATAGCAATTTCATCAACTAGCATAATAAAACATATCTAATCATTTAAGTTTGGTTGATTGAGTGCTACTCTAACTTATTAACCTGACCCTCTAATGACACTCACAAACCATTTTCATAAAAACTCACATGGGTCTGTATAAAATAATCTATTTGCATGAATTTGTTTGAATTGTGTATGATCTCTCATAAATGAAAACCAAAACTAAAATAAAATAAAAAAGGCAATATTATGACTGTAGCACACGGCCTTTAAATAAGGTGTATTTTACATAAAATCAGTCAAGTTCAATGTGGGAAAACGGTCTAATGTAATTCAACGCAAGGCTGTAGCTTAATGTAGTGACAGTGACAACAACAAAAAACGCTTCTGAGCCTACAGGTACCGTGTGTACAATAGAGGTGCAGAAACTAATTTATGAAAACATAAACATATTAATACACTAATTTTTATTCTTTAATTTGCTGAAAATAAAAAAATATATATATAAACTTACCATTGTTCTCCCGTCACTATCTCTATTCCTGTCCAAAGCTGTCACCGAACCCAATGCATTGAGAGGAGCGTCTTGGCATAAACCTTTGTGTCAGAACAAACGTTGCGTTTATCCAAGGTGGCTTTCAGATATCGCAAAGTTGATTTTCACCGTATCTCATTTGTAATTGATTACAGTTAGTTTCTATCTTTCTTTTAGTCAATATTCTTTCTTTTTCCTGGTCTGGTCTACAGTCTGCTGGTCGGGTCGGGTGACACTTTCCCACACTACCCCTATCTGGAAGTCAACAGAACAGACCCTTTGACGTCATGGCCTTACGTCACTGTATTGGAGTGATGGTTGTTTGATGATGGATCAGACTTCCTAGGTGAAAGGGAAAAACGTACACCTCGCCTATACCATTTAAACTTCTACTACTCTATTGTAGAGTCTTGTAAATTATATATTCATATTCAGCCATTTACTTTTACTTTTCTTTTCACCCATGCCTACTATGACAGTAGCTAGTCTAATGAGTATATGACCATAGTCAACCTTTTGATTAAGCATCAAACACATAGAAGGGATTGAAAACAAAAAAACACACAATATGAAATTGAACATTTTAGGACAATTTGGCAGCCATTCAACAGGCTGCAAAATTCAAACAATGGGGTCCCAGTCTGTGTTCACTGTCACCAATGGTCATTATATGGCGGCTCTCAGTGGTAGAAAAAGTACTCAATTATCATACTTGTGTAAAAGTAAAGATACCTTAATAGAAAATGACTCAAGTAAAAGTGGAAGTCACCCAGTAAAATACTACTTGAGTAAAAGTCTAAAAGTATTTGGTTTTTAAATATACTTAAGTATTAAAAGTAAATGGAATTGCTCAAATGTACTAAAGTATCAAAAGTAAAAGTATGAACCATTTCAAAATTCATAATATTAAGCAAACCCGATGACACAATTTTCTTATGTTTTTAATGATGGATATCCAGGGGCACACTCCAACACTCAGACATCATTTACAAACAAAGCATTTGTGTTTAGTGAGCACCAGATTAGAGGCAGTAGGGATGACCATGTATGTTCTCTTGATAAGTGTGTGAATTCAACCATTTTCCTGTCAAAATATAACAAGTACTTTTAGGTGTCAGGAAAAATGTAAGGAGTAAAAAGTACATTATTTTCTTTTGGAATGTAGTGAAGTAAAAGTAAAAGTTGGTAAAAATATAAATAGTAAAGTAAAGTACAGATAGCCAAAAAAAAACTACTTAAGTAGTACTTTTAAGTATTTTTACTTAAGTACTTTACACCACTGGTGGATCTGAAAACATGGTGTTATAGGCGACCAACTTCCATCCAAAATTCCTTGTTCTTCTAGTGTCCACCCTGTTCTGTTAATACTATTTTATCATTCTAGCTGAACCCCAAAAGGTCCATGTGTGATTTCCTTACTCTGTTATACTTCAGTTATAATACATAACAAATAACGCTAGCCATAAAAGTTATAGTTGATGAAAACCTACATTCCACTTATGACAACTGACATACAGTGACAGAGTCATAATATTAAACTTTCAAACAGGACATATAAGAGAGGAAGGGAGGAGTGGAGTTAGAGATCACTAACCACACTTAAAAAAATAAACATGAAATTGAAAGTGAAGTAATAACAGTGAGAGGAAGTAGAGCTTTTCTCACAGTTAAACAAACAAAAAAATGTATATTCCATTTGCTAGCGACTGCCCAACATTGCAGTAGGGACTTGCAGTCAGAGTAATATGATCACTGAGTTGAATGCATATTATTTCATGACTTCAGCATAACAACTATTCCCTTGTCAGGATTGTGAGACATAAAACCAAAACAGGAACACGAATGTGAACGGAAACCACACTTTTTGTCAGCGTGCACTGTACATGAATATGCTTGGTATGTTTGTAATCAAGGTCATGCAAGATGTCTGTTGTCCTCCAATATGACATTAAAGCAACACTAACATTAGGTTTTCATATATTTTGATTAACTGTCCTTTAACTGAAATTAGAATAAAGAAAAAAGAAATAGGTTACATGGGGAGGCAGGATTTTCTCTTGATCGCCGCCATCTGTCAACATTGACTTAATGGTAAACATGAAAAAGAGCTATAACCCTGGTTGCCTGCCTTGGCTTTATCAGAGCACACAAGAACTGTGCCCAGGGTTGGGCCCCTGATTGTGTAGGGGGCATGGACGGACTGGGACCTCAAAGTAACACACTGCTAATTTTTTTCCCCTTGAGGCCACCATTATTAGGCCATTAATGATAATTCTATGCAAAACACCCAATTTAGACTGATCCACTGGGTTAAAGATGGACCGGCCCATCATGGCATTTACCTAAACTGGCCTATGGCCAGTATGTTTCTGTATGAGGGTAGATGACAGCCACCACGTGAGGCTGTGCCATGTCATGTGGTACTAACCAGACTCTCTCAGGCCCGGTTTACAATGGGTCAATTCTGGGTCTGCTCCACACCAACACAAAGAACATATTTAGCCCAGTCTGGTCTCCCTTTCCATCATTGTGTAATATGGAGAATTTAGGATGATGTTATGCTGTGTTCAAAACAACTGGGAACTCAGAAATGTCATACTTACTACTTCAGTGCATTCAAAACAACTGGGAACTCTGGGAAAAAAAACAAGCTCTGACTGGGAAAAATCTATTTGAACTGTCATCCAACTCGGAATTCCAACTCAGGAACTCGGGCCTCTTTTTACAGCTCCGACGTTCCTACCTGAAGATCACGGGTGTCATGACTTGAGTTCAAAGTTGTTTTAAATGCGGCATTAGTCACAGCCACATAACTTCCAAACAGAATCCGGACAGAATGCCTACTTACCATTCCCTATATAGTATAAATGGGCTCTCACTTTCTAACATCAGAATCTGTTGTTTCAGGATCTCATGAGGATTGGTCATGTGTGTAAAATGTCATGTGAGAAGCTCCATGATAATATAATATTTGCACTTTATCAAATCAAATGTCGGAGTGACATAGCCTAAATACAGTAGAATAGAATAAAGTATATACAGTTGAAGTCGGAAGTTTACATACACTTAGGTTGGAGTCATTAAAATTTGTTTTTCAACCACTCCCACGAATTTCTTGTTAACAAACTATAGTTTTGGCAAGTCGATTAGGACATCTACTTTGTGCATGACACAAGTCATTTTTCAGACAATTGTTTGCAGATTATTTCACTTATAATTCACTGTATCACAATTCCAGTGGGTCAGCAGTTTAAATACACGAAGTTGACTGTGCCTTTAAACAGCATAGAAAGTTATGTCATGGCTATAGAAGCTTCTGTTAGGCTAATTGGCATAATTTGAGTCAATTGGAGGTGTACCTGTGGATGTATTTTAAGGCCAAACTCATTGCCTCTTCGCTTGACATCATGGGAAAATCAAAAGAAATCAGCCAAGACCTCCAGAAGTCTGGTTCATCCTTGGGAGCAATTTCCAAACGCATGAAGGTACCACGTTCATCTGTACAAACATTAGTACGCAAGTATAAACACCATGGGACCACGCAGCCGTCATACCGCTCAGGAAGGAGACGCGTTCTGTTTCCTAGAGATTAACATACTTTGGTGCGAGAAGTGCAAATCAATCCCAGAACAACAGCAAAGGACCTTGTGAAGATGCTGAAGGAAACAGGTACAAAAGTATCTATGTCCACAGTAAAACGAGGCCTATATCGACATAACCTGAAATGCCGCTCAGCAAGGAAGAAGCCACTGCTCCAAAACCGCAATAAAAAGCCAGACTACGGTTTGCAACTGCACATGCGGACAAAGGTCGTACTTTTTGGAGAAATGTCCTCTAGTCTGATGAAACAAAAATAGAACTGTTTGGCCATAATGACCATTGTTATGTTTGGAGGAAAATGGGCATGCTTGCAAGTCGAAGAACACCATCCCAACCGTGAAGCACGGGGGTGGCAGCATCATGTTGTGGGGGTGCTTCGCTGCAGGAGGGACTGGTTCACTTCACAAAATAGATGGCATCATGAGGCAGGAAAATTATGTTGATATATTGAAGCAACATCCCAAGACATCAGTCAGGAAGTTAAAACTTGGTCGCAAATGGGTCTTCCAAATGGACAATGACCCCAAGCATACTTCCAAAGTTGTGGCGAAATGGCTTAAGGACAACAAAGTCAAGGTATTGGAGTGGCCATCACAAAGCCCTGATCTCAATCCTATAGAAAATTTGTGGGCAGAACTGAAAAAGCGTGTGCGAGCAAGGAGGCCTACAAACCTGACTCAGTTACACCAACTCTGTCAGGAGGAATGGGCCAAAATCCACCCAACTTATTGTGGGAAGCTTGTGGAAGGCTACCCGAAACGTTTGACCCAAGTTCAACAATTTAAAGGCAATGCTACCAAATACTAATTGAGTATATATAAACTTCTGACCCACTGGGAATGTGATGAAAGAAATAAAAGCTGAAAGAAATCATTCTCTCTACTATTATTCTGACATTTCACATTCTTAAAATAAAGTAGTGATCTTAACTGACCTAAGACAGGGAATTTTTACTATGATTAAATGTCAGGAATTGTGAAAAACTGAGTTTAAATGTATTTGGCTAAGGTGTATGTAAACTTCCGACTTCAACTGTACATATGAGATGAGTAAAGCTAAAATATGTAAACATAATTAAAGTGACTAGTGTTCCATTATGAAAGTGGCCAGTGGGCAGCAGCCTCTAAGGTGCAGGGTGATGTAACCGGGTGGAAGCCGCCTAATGATGGATATTTAACAGTCGGATAGCCTTGAGATAGAAGCTGTTTTTCAGTCTCTCGGTCCCAGCTTTGATGCACCTGTAAGGACCTCGCCTTCTGGTTGATAGCGGGGTGAACAGGCAGTGGCTCGGGTGGTTGTTGCCCTTGATGATCTTTTTGGCCTTCCTGTAACATCGGGTGCTGTGGGTGTCCTGGAGGGCAGGTAGTTTGCCCCCGGTGATGTGTTGGGCAGACCTCACCACCCTCTAGAGAGCCCTGTGGTTACGGGTGGTGCAGTTGCTGTACCAGGCGGTGATACAGCCCGACAGGATGCTCTTAATTGCGCATCTGTAAAAATGTTTGTGGGGGGTTTCTTCAGGCTCCTTAGGTTGAAGAGGCGCTGATGCGTCTTCTTTACCACACTGTCAGTGTGGGTGTACCATTTCAGATCGTCAGTGATGTGTATGCCGAGGAACTTGAAAATGTCCACATACTCCACCGCGGTCCCATCGATGTGGATAGAGGCGTGCTCCCTCTGCTGTTTCCTGAAGTCCACGATCCATTCCTTTGTTTTGTCGACCTTGAGTGAGTTATTTTCGTGGCACCACACTCCCAGGGCCTTCACCTCCTCTCTGTAGGCTGTCTTGTCATTGTTGGTAATCAGGCCTACTACTGTTGTGTTGTAGACTTGATGATTGAGTTGGAGGTGTGCGTGGCCACGCAGTCATGGGTAAACAGGGAGTACAGGAGGGGGCTGAGCATGCACACTTGTGGGGCCCCTGTGTTGATGATCAGCGAAGTGCCGGTGTTGTTTCCTACCTTCATCACCTGGGGGCGGCCCGTCAGGAAATCCAGGACCCAGCTGCACAGGGCGGGGTTCAGACCCAGGGCCCCGAGCTTAATAATGAGCTTGGAGGGTACTAAACTCAGCAAAAAAATAAATGTCCCTTTTTCAGGACCCTGTCTTTCAAAGATAATTTGTAAAAATCCAATTAACTTCACTGTTTAAACACTGTTTCCCATGCTTGTTCAATGAACCATAAACAATTAATGAACATGCACCTGTGGAACGGTCATTAAGACACTAACAGCTTGCAGACGGCAGGCAATTAAGGTCACAGTTATGAAAACTTAGGACACTAAAGAGGCCTTTCTACTGACTCTGAAAAACACCAAAAGAAAGAGGCCCAGGGTCCCTGCTCATCTGTGTGAACGTGCCTTAGGCATGCTGCAAGGAGGCATGAGGACTGCAGATGTGGCCAGGGCAATAAATTGCAATGTCCGTACTGTGAGATGCCTAAGACAGCGTTACAGGGAGACAGGACAGACAGCTGATCATCCTCACAGTGGCAGACCACGTGTAACAACACCTGCACAGGATCGGTACATCCGAACATCACACTGGGACAGGTACAGGATGGCAACAGCAACTGCCCAAGTTACACCAGGAACGCACAATCCCTCCATCAGTGTTCAGACTGTCCGCAATAGGCTGAGAGAGGCTGGACTGAGGCTTGTAGGCCTGTTGAAAGGCAGGTCCTCACCAGATAACACCGGCAACAACGTCGCCTATGGGCACAAACCAACCGTCGCTGGACCAGACAGGACTGGCAAAAAGTGCTCTTCACTGACGAGTTGCGGTTTTGTCTCACCAGGGGTGATGGTTGGATTCACGTTTATCTTCGAAGGAATGAGCGTTACACCGAAGCCTGTACTCTGGAATGGGATCGATTGGAGGTGGAGGGTCTGTCATGGTCTGGGGCGGTGTGTCACAGCATCATCGGACTGAGCTTGTTTTCATTGCAGGCAATCTCAACACTTTGTGTTACAGGAAAGACATCCTCCTCCCTCATGTGGTACCCTTCCTGCAGGCTCATCCTGACATGACCCTCCAGCATGACAATGCCACCAGCCATACTGCTCGTTCTGTGCGTCACATCCTGCAAGACAGGAATATCAGTGTTCTACCATGGCCAGCGAAGAGCCCGTCTCTCAATCCCATTGAGCACTTCTGGGACCTGTTGGATCGGCGGGTGAGGGCTAGGGCCATTCCCCCCAGAAATATCTGGGAACTTGCAGGTGCCTTGGTGGAAGAGTGGGGTAACATCTCACAGCAAGAACTGGCAAATCTGGTGCAGTCCATGAGGAGGAGATGCACTGCAGTACTTAATGCTGCTGGTGGCCACACCAGATACTGACTGTTACTTTTGATTTTGACCCCCCCCCCTTTGTTCAGGGACACATTATTCCATTTCTGTTAGTCACATGTCTGTGGAACTTGTTCAGTTTATGTCTCAGTTGTTGAATCTTGTTATGTTCATACAAATATTTACACAAGTTTGACGAATATAAACGCGAGAGGACGTTTATGATGTTGAATTCTGAGCTATAATCAATTAACAGCATTCTTACATAGGTATTCCTCTTGTCCAGATGGGAGAGGGCAATGGGCAGTGCAATGGCGATTGCATAGTCTGTGGATCTATTGGGGCAGTAAGCAATTTGAAGTGGATCTAGGGTGTAAGGTAGAGGTGATATGATCCTTAACTAGCCTCTCAAAGCACTTCATGATGATAGAAGTGAGTGCTACGGGGCGAGTTATTTAGTTCCGTTACCTTTGCTTTCTTGGGTACAAGAACAATGGTGGACATCTTGAAGCCAATGAGGATAGCAGACTGGGATAGAGAGAGATTGAATATGTCCATAAACACTCCAGCCAGCTGGTCTGCGCACGATCTGAGGACGTGGCTAGGGATGCCGCCTGGGCTGGCAGCCTGCGAGGGTTAACATGCTTAAATGTCTTACTCATGTCGGCCACGGAGAAGGAGAGCCCACAGTCCTTGGTAGTGGGCCGCATCGGCGGCACTGTGTTATTCTCAAAGCAGGCGAAGGTGTTTAGCTTTTCTGGGAGCAAGACGTCGGTGTCTGCGACGTGGCTGGTTTTCACTCTGTAGTCCGTAATTGTCTGTAGACCCTGCCACATGCATCTCATGTCTGAGCCGTTGAATTGCGACTCTACTTTGTCTCTATACTGACGTGCCTGTTTAATTGCCTTACTTAGGGAATAACTACACTGTTTGTGTTCTGCCATATTCCCAGTCACCTTGCCATGGTTAAATGCATTGGTTCATGCTTTCAGTTTTGCGCAAATGCTGCCATCTATCCATGGTTTCTGGTTAGGGTAGGTTTTAATGGTCACAGTGGGTACAACATATCCTATACACTTCCTGAAAAACTCAGTCACCGTATCCGTCAATGTTATTCTTAGAGGCTACCCGGAACATATCTGTGCTTTGTTAAAAACCCTCAAATTCATTGTTGGAGAGAAACAAGAGTAGAGAGGATGTCAAATTTGAGTCAGTGCTATTGTGAAAAATAATGTGTCATCAGATTTCCAACTGCTGTGATCCATCATACAGTACAACACTTGAGACATTGTGATTAAAGATGACATTGTAGATCACATCCAAGCAACCTCATCCCTCTTCCTGTCTGAGATCTGTGCTGTGAGATATCACACATTGATGGAGATTTGGAGAGGTCTATGCATGGTGAGTAAAAATCCTAAAAGTAAGGACCCACTGGAAAATCAAATTTACAGTCCAAGAAAATACTGTTAATGATTCCACCAAAGATATTAAATATTAGTTTAAAAACTCTTGTAACACTGACTGTTGTGGTAATGGCTCAACTATTATGTTCTGTCAATTCACAAAGAAAGCACTTCTTCAAGACTTTCTTGTTTCCGCTTAGCTTAGAGTGATCCTAGTAGTAAGAACACAGTAAAAACAATTAAGGAATTTCCCATGGTGCATTCAACAACTCTACCAACCTCTTTGTGTTAGTGTACTGGGTCTTCCTCTTGTGACCCTATGATCAGGCAGAAACCATCCTTAGATAACAGAATAATTAACAAAATCACTGCAGAAGTAAATGCTATTTATTCTATAATTAACCAGATATAACATGATTGAACTCCATCAATGAATGAAAAACAAAATAATAGAATTCTATATTAATTGAAACGGGCCCAAATTCCCAATACATCCTACTTGTCTAAAATACAATTATATCTCTAAACCACATATATACTGATATGACTCTGGAGGGGGTCCATATCATTCTCTTTCATTGGTTTTGATTAAAAACAACATTAATACAGTCATGAAAAACAAAAAAGAAAAGACGTTCAGTAGGGATGAGAAAAATAAAACATTAATAAATAGCCTCAAATTAACCTCATTGTTACACTACTGGGATGGTTTAGGGCCCCATGTGGGTGCTTTACAAATGTATATACAGGTAAGATAACTATATACAAGCATGGGAGTAAACTCCTTGACCTCCCCAAAGCTTGGCTGGTATTGTAACATTGGAGTGGGCAGTGAGATGAGTTAAAACCCACAAGTAGTTAAAGAATACAGGTAGGCCTACCAAAAGCTACTATGCAATTAACCGTTTCAATTTAGTCAAGATTACATTATCTGGATGAATACATTTTTTATGAATGAAGCCTTAAGTGGGAAGAAATAGTTGAGCAATTGCTGAATTACAATTGTTCTGAAAGCCATTGGCCTATTCTATGAGAGGAAGACATTAACAAAGCTATGAGATGGCTGACAGTAGTCCTAGGAGCTTGAGACACTCGTTTGGACCAGCAAGGGGAGTTGTTAGCTGTTCAATTCCACCTCTCTCACAACAGGTTGTCTGGAGTTAGCCAGAGTTTCCAAGGCCTGAGTACAGGGACAATGAGAACCCACATAGGTCATGACATGAGTTCCCGCAGTTTGTGTATGATGGAGTATCAGGTCATGGATAGAGGTCAAAAGGCTCTCATGCTTCTTCAGACTCTCTCTCCATTCCCTCTTTCCCTCTCTCAATTCCCCTTTCTTTCACTATACCATTGCAGCTAAGTTTTCCCCATCTTTCAAAACAAAAAACCCCACTGACATCCTCTCTAGCAACCAGCTCAGCTAAAACACATTGAAACACAGTGGGGAAAAACATTACTAGTTTGGTCTTTTAGTAGGTTTGGGAAGTGGGGGAACAGGGGTGCTGGTTGGGATGACGCCAGTGCTGAGCAGTACGATGATGAGGATTATGACGAGGACAATGACCACGATCACCACCCACAGCTTCATGTTCTTCCACCAGTAGGAGCGAGCCACCTTCTGGGACGTGTGCTTGAAGTCCTCAGCCTGAGGAAGAGATGGGACGCTACTAGGAACACGCTCACAGAAGTTCTATCATTTGCAGCATTTTGCAGTAATCAATGCTTTGTAAACTGCAGATATGTAGTCTACACATTTCAGAGAGTTTGTAGCCTGCAATTAGATTTTTTTTTTTTTTTAAATGTACACCTTGAACAAACCCACACCATGGTTCACTCTTTAGGTCCATTGAATACTTTAGGTATCAATAATTGGATGTAATATGACGTTACAATAGATGTTAAATGAGGACAAATTAATGCAGTGAGGAGCACATGATGAGGAGAGAGACAATGTCGAACAGAGATGTATAGAGATGTGGAGCAGTGTTGCAGGACTGACTAACCCCAGCCTGCAGGTCCTCTGACTTGCCCATCAAGTCGTCCAGCCTCTCTCCCCCGGGCCAGGATCCGGTCCACGTTCTGGGTCATGATGTCCTTCACTCCCTCCACCTGAGACTGCAGGGTTCTCACCTTGTCCTGCTCCACCACCTCTCCCTGCTCCTGAAGACAGACAGAGACAGACAGAGGCGAAAGAGGTCAATGACGAAAATACACTTCAGCAGTCATCCAGCACGTGTTTTCATAAACTGAGGATATCTGTGTGAAATATAGACCATCAAGCCAATGATAAAGGACTCAAGTACTCAAATGCTGCTAATGGGCTGACTGGGGTTATGGTGTAGATTATTCCTACAAAGCTTTATCAACAATCCATTAACAGTATTAAGAAGAGAACCCTGTGGGGAAGTTTTACACCTGTATCACTTCTCAAATAACCTTTTACGGTCTAGTCAGAAGAATGTCCATATCTTTATGTCATAGCTGCCTTTGAATGATCACGTAAGACCTGCACAAAAATAACAGACGCACGCACACAAGATCCAATGAAAATCCATGTCAGGAATATATATTTTAAATAGGCACATTTAATTGACAGTACATGTCTGAAGGTCCCCGTAAGCCAGGAAATGCTAGTTTTGACATCCAGAGCCAGTTAGTTTGCTGAGGAACTTCACTACACTTAAAAGTGCAAAAGACTGGATTAGACGTTGCTGACGTGTTAGGCTTTGTATGTGAGACAAAGAGAAAGGAGTGAGTGTGCATGTTGCAATCAGTTTTTTCTTTCTTCTCCAAACCCCATGAGCAGGCTCACTGGCTCAGAAAACACAGGCGTCTCCAGGAAACGGTAAGCTTTGCTGCGTCACAACCCGTCTCCCTCCCTCCCCCTCTGTTCTCAGTCTCCTCCCTTCACAACCTGCTTTCTCCTGGCCTGTATGAGGCCCACTGAATGGTCGACTGCTATCAAATGACAAGTCCCACCAAGAGAGAAACATTACATACTGACAAAGGAAGTTCACTGACGTTAGAGAGATTAGTAGGCTACATACAGTATTACACAGTATCTTATTCAAATACTTGAGAAGCAAGCCTTTTTTAAGATTTGAAAGTCCTTCAACTGGTTAGAGATCCAAACTCACAACACACTGCACTACCTCGGCATGACGGCTGTATTCTGTCCTTGACAGAGATACATCAAACAGATAACCACTTCGCTGACATAAATGAGGAAATCATTTAGATGAATTATAGATCTTAGGTCAGTAAATAACTGCCAGTCTGTTTGTGATATGACAACTCCTTGGCATGCCAAACATGTTGAACAGGGGTTAAGCACTTGATTTGTGTTCCACGTTGCTCTAAAATGTACTTGTAAATACCAAGTAATTTCCCTCACATTTTGGTCAGTTACAATGTGCAAATGACAATGTATCAGGTTTTAATTTTAATTTTGTTCTAAAGTGCATCTCATGGATATTGTGGACTGACTCATGAATCAGACATTTATGTTTAAGTAATCTCTGAACCTCAACCCAGAACCAAACTCTTGGGTACACGCTGGACTGTGTCTAGCTAATGGATTTGGGAGAAACTAATGCTGAAGAGCCTGTCAAGTGGTCTGTCTACAATCTACCCTCCAAGACCATACAACCCAGGCAACTGACACCAGGCAAGCAATATTAGGCCTACCAAACTGCCCACTTCCTTGTGAATGGTCTAAACTCAGCTCAGAAGTAGAAAATAGCCTAGGTTCCATCCTGTGCATATATGTTTCTTCATTTGGAGAATATGATGAGTCAACAGGCTGATGAATTACCAGACAAACCATTTACTGTATTAACTGTTTCATGTTAACAGAGATGACGGGAACGAACAATCCAGCTACAGGCAAGAAAGGCCAAATGTATGTTTGTGTTAGTTTAGCTGAAGTCCCCCTTGTAGTGGCAATTCAAAACTTGACATCCACTCCTGAGGAGAAAGTACAGTAATCCACACTACATTCATACGGGTTTCTCCAAGTATTCTCCCATAGAGCCCATAAAAAGTAAGGTGTAGTATTTGAGTTTGGTATATCTGACTATCCTCCTATATTTTCCAGCTGACGATTCAAGCGAAAGTCGTTGAAGTGTTACATAATGACTCTTTATATGCTCTGACAGGGGTATACTTTCATGGATTGTTGTTGTCGTTATGGAATAGATAGGCTACAATTAGTGGTGATTATCAAAACAAATACCAAAAGTAACAATTGGTGCACAGGCGCCATGTCAAATACACAAACGTTACAATTTAAACAATTCAAACGCAATCTTCCGCAAAAGCGATACTGCCAGCGACCTCTTGGTCAGATAGAATGTGCGCAATGAATGAAGGCAAAACAGAACATTTTCACAACTTTACACACTGTAAGTAAGCAAAACAGGCGACTGTTGACTCACAATCAACCTGTTACATTTATTCTCAAGTGAGAAAGTTACGCTATTAATGTGTGGATTCGATTGAGACTGGTTCAACACATCAGAAAAGAACCGACCGTTCCATGATCAGCACCTACCAAATCATTATCCATTTGTCTTCAGTCTTCGTTTATCGCCACCGGAGTTTATTTTATTAATCCCGATACATCCAATTTGTATAACTTTTTTTTAAAAATGGATTATGCGAGTTTGATGTTCCTGCTGAACAGCTTACGTTGCCTCCTGTTGCTCATGAACTTTTTGTTCTCCCTTAAAGTGCAGTCCTTCGCCTTGACCCACCTCTTCTGTCTTCTGCTTCCACTTTGCATCCTCACGAGGGCGTTAGAGCACCTGCAGCAGGTAAGAAAATGGACCCAACTCAGAATGTCGTTGTGCTGGTTAGCCCACAACCTTTCACATCAGGATTCTTGATCATCGTTGGTATGTGCTGGGTGCTACAGTAAGGAACGGTTTCCTTTTTACCTGTAACTTCTGTGTGCAAGAACTGTATAAAATACAGCAGGTCGATTGACGTCAGCCCCCTATCTGCTGTCTGGCCCGATGCCGCGTTCATAACTGGGAACTCGGACATCCCCGAATTCAGTACGTTGAAAACAACTGGGAACTCAGGGGAAAAAACGAGGTCAAATCATGACGTCGGCGATCTTTAGGTCAGAGCTCTAAAATGATGCCCTACATTTTCCGACTTGGAATTCCGAGTTAGATGACCATTAAACTACTTTTCCCAGTTGGAACTCGTTTTCCCCCCCGAGTTCACTATTGTCTTGAATGCCCTGAGTCAGGGATTTCGTAGTTGTTTTGAACACAGAATAATGTCCCAGTGATAAAGATAGATCTTGTCTAAAAGGATTGATATCACATGCTGACAGATACTACATATCTGATGCAGGTTCAGTCTCAGACATGCTTTTAGGTCGACAGTTTTGTGTGGTTGCTTGTAGGTAGTTTGCTGTAAGCTTTTGATTTCAAAATCTCATACAGTAGGCCTACATTATATGTAATACAGTGTTAATGCTGGGAATGGACCTATGGAAAACAATTATCTGCTTTACATTCCAAATGTAGTGTGTCATTCAAGATAGGGAAGGGGGGGTGAGAGATTATTGAGGCAGTGTAACAACATACAATACATGCTCAGACAAGTCAGGCTGTATCAACATGCAAACCTCCCTCTACAGCCACCAGATCAATAAGTGAGTGACTCCACCCATCCCAGCAGCTCCTGTTCTACCAGTCATGCTGACGCGGTATCACCCAGCCCGCACACACTGTTAACCCTGACCAACTGGTTTTAAGCCTGTGTCTGCATCCCAAATGGCACCCATTCCATTAGAGCTCTAGTAAAAAGGAGTGCAGTTTGGGACATTCATGACAAGGCTGCAGGGAGTACACTACAATCCAATGGCGCCAGCTGAATGTATAACAAGGTAGAGCATAAATAACCATTACGGTACCTAAAAATAGCTACCTTGCAGTTTGCTTGTACCTGATTCCTGTGTAATGTAGAAAAACAAACTTTTATTTTTGGTATGTACACATTACACAGTCTTGAGGAAGGCAGGAGTGAAGCATTTATATTATTTACAAGTGGAGGCTCATGAGGGGAGGACGACTCATAAAAAATGGCCGGAATGGAATGGTATCAAACACATGGTTTTCATGTGTTTGAAACCATTCCAGACATTATTATGAGCCACTCTCCCCTCAGCAGCCTCCACTGTTATTTACACACAATAGATGTAAAACAAAAAAAGGACAGGTTCAACTGAATGTACAGGTAAATGTGTTTAAAACACTATTCAGGTAATAAACAGATGATTCATTTTTTTAAAGGGACACTGACTATACATTTCCTAGAAATAACATATTTCACCTAAATATGGCGGGAATGGCCAGGAATTCTTCATATACATAGAAAAGGTGAGAATAAGCAGATTGAGGAGAAAAAGGAAACAAGTCTCTGTTGAAGTCCCATTGTTTAGCCCTTTTCATTGACCTTGCTTGATGACGATATCTGACATGTCGTCCACCTTCACAAGCTCCAAATTCTTTTTAAAGAAAACAGACAATGAATGACAAAAAAAAATTGAGTGGCGTGGTTAACTCTTCATTCACGCTCAACTACCAAGTGGAAACAGTCTTGATGCTGACGACTATCTGAAAGATTCATATCAAGTTTATATTTAACACAGACAAAATAAATTGTGCAGATTAAAGGGTTTGTGAATGCTTCCACACACCCGCTCAATTAATAAAAGCTCTAAAAGTTAATAATGTAGATATGTACTACCACTGCATGCCAACATAATAGCCATATCTAGAACCAACTTATTTAAGTAATGACATGGTGCAATAGGTCAGAGAAGTAGCTACTCACCTTCTCATTGGCCAAGTGCAGCAGGGCGACGAACGCCAGGGGCACAGACAGGTTCTGAGCCATGGTGGGGGGCAGGCTGAAGTGACAGCAGAAGGAGAACAATGCATGGCTTTTATTACATTATTTATCAGCACATATGTCCCATCCACATCCCTTTTAGCAAATTAATGTTTGGACCATCACCATCCAAAGTCCCTCAGTTGGCAGTAATGTCTAAATAAATGACATCTCTATCTCACTACTAGTTTAATGAAAAGAAGAAGCAAAACAACTACAATTCTCTTCAATGGCAGCTGAGAAAACACTATAGCCATTTAGTATGGGCCCAGTGGTGATACTAAGGCTTGGTACCTTTGAAGCAGGGTCTTTGTGGTCTGACTGAAGACTTTCTCCCCAGACACCTCTGAAGTCTCAGCATTCTCCATCTCCTGCTGAGAACAAAACATAACACTGTCAACCACAAGGAAGCAGTCCTGGGTTCAAATACTATTTGAAATCATTTCAAATGTAATTTGTGGTAAATTCAGCTTGGCTGTTGGAATGGAACCAATCGAAAAGTGCAGACCTGGGACTCCTGGCAGACTTAAGCAAACGCTCAAAGTATTTGAAAGCTTTTGAATAGTATTTGAACCCAGGGAAGATTCTCAATGGCGAAAGGTGCATAAAGATGGAGGAATTCAGATTAAGTTATTGTTTTAGCAATACCCACAGTTTTTAAACTACGGCACGGGACATGGTTCAACTTGCCAATAAATCTGCACAATCTACTTTCTCGCTTTTAAAATGGTCTTGGATCTAGAATCGGAATCAAGTTTACTGTGCTAATGCAGATACAATACAATAGTAAATGGGGAGCACTGTATAACACAGTGAACTTTGCAAATTAGGCATTTGTAGTAAGTATCTTAAGTATCGCCATCTTTATGCAAGTCTGTCCACTCCTCCATGACCCGGAAACTCCATGGTCAAGGAGTGTCAAATTGTTAGTAGGCGAACAGAGGAGTGCTCACCTCCTTGATTACCTACTTCAGCAGAGGATGCACAAGAGTATCCTTTCAGCTTCTAGCACAGAAGTGTTTTAAAATCTGCCACACCCCCATTGAATCAGCTGTTTTCTCATAGGAGAAAAGCACGCACACATTTAAAAACTATATGCTACTTATCCTTTTATCTATAAAATGTCTTTCACATCTAGCCACATTTATTTTGGCATTCCAAAATAAATGTTTGCCCGATTTTCCCGATGAAGCGCGATTGGAGCAGGAGAGTCTCACTTCATACAAGCACATTTGTTTCCTCTCCTTGACTACCTTTTACCTTTTTCAAAAGCAGGTGAGGAGAGGACAGAGGAGAGAAGCGATAGGAGTCGAGCAAAAGCTATTGATATTCTACCTAGGTCTGCAAGGAAGAGGCATGAAGGAAAAAACAACAACATATTAGCCAACCATAGAGGCCAGTCAAAGAGAGGCATGGAGGAAAAAACAACAACATATTAGCCAACCATAGAGGCCAGTCAAAGAGAGGCATGGAGGAAAAAACAACATATTAGCCAACCATAG
Organism: Salvelinus namaycush; assembly: GCF_016432855.1. Lineage (NCBI taxonomy): Eukaryota > Metazoa > Chordata > Actinopteri > Salmoniformes > Salmonidae > Salvelinus > Salvelinus namaycush. The sequence continues at coordinate 30,896,442 of NC_052324.1, forward strand.
AGGCCAGTCAAAGAGAGGCATGAAAACACTTTAAAATTGACCTTGGCTGTTTTTTCCAGACTGTCAGTCAGAAGATTCCACATGATGTTCTTAAGCCTCTTCATGTCCATCTTCTTGGCTGTTTTGGCGTAGTTTATCTCAATCTTGTTCACCTGAAATGAAAGGCAAAGCCGGGCTTTAACAACATTTCAAACATGATGCTGCCATTTCAGAGCATTTATACCCTGAAGGCGGCACTGGGTCCCAAAACATTGGTGTTTACCCATTCAATTATTTGGAGAATATTTAGTCTTTATTCATTTCTACACAAATTTCAGAGCATGACACTTGCTGAACACTGGCTCCCCATAACCATTCCCCTTCCCACCAGTCTTACCCGGTGTGGTTCTGGCACCAGGTCGTCCTCCCCATAGGTGGACACGTCGTCATGGTCTTGTGAGGAGGCGAGGTTACTGTCTGCGGAAGGCTGGGTGTCATCTGCACCTCCACTGAAACCTTCACCATCATCACTGTCCCCACCCTATAGAGAGAGTCAAATAGATATGTAGAGAGAGGACGAGAAAGAGATTAGCCAAATAATTACAAAACCAGCTACTAACAAAATAGGGCTGAAGCTATAGAATTAGTGGGGGTAATGATACAGTGGCAAGTTCGATATCTCTGTAGTGGTCTTGACACATAATGGAAACTGTATAAGACTGACACGGGAGTTACAATACAGACCTGCAGGCCAGGGCAGAAGTTGGCTGTGTCGTTGGTGTTGTTGTAGTCGTAGTCTCCGATGCCTTCCAGCTCTCCAGACAACTTCTTCTGGCCCTCTTTACACAACTGACATGGAGCACACACGTTTACTGACATGGAGCACACACGTTTACTGACATGGAGCACACACGTTTACTGACATGGAGCACACACGTTTACTGACATGGAGCACACACGTTTACTGACATAGAACACATGTCAGTGGCATCACAATCTTCACTTTATCAGTTGCACCAGCATATCAGTTCCAATCAGCTACGGTGATGAAGGCCTGACTGTATCTGGTAGCGGCTGAACATTGTTTTAGCACATCACCATGGAGACACAGGACAGGGTCAACTAGTGTGTGTTACATTCATTTCACCCAAAATGTGTTTATTTGATGCTGGTTGTTGTGTACAGGAGGTCTTACTGTGCTGGCAGGTTTGAGGCTGAGTTGGGACAGGGTCTCAGGGGGGAACTGGAAGTCTGCAGCTAGAGTGGTTTTCTTGTTGCTGGTACTGAGGGCTGACTTGATGTTAGTGGTAGCAGCCTGGGAGAACACATTAGGCAGAGGTGAGCGAAAGGTTTGAATCAATGTGTGAGTGGTGAGGAAACTCCTATAGCCACTAAAACCACATTTCCTCAGCTGCAGTGACTAACATTTGAAATTGCATAACTGCCTTATACATAGGCAGGTATTGTCAAGACACTTGACCCCTGTATTAGCATCAAAAGTGATTTACAGAAGTGACTAATACAGTAATTGACAACGGCTCAGAAAACAGGCACTTTAACTTCAGAATGTGACTGCCTACTAGTGATTATAAAATCACATTTAGTCACATGCGCCAAATACAACAGGTGTAGACCTTACAGTGAAATGCTTAAGAGCCCCTAACCAACAATGCAGGAAAAAATAATAATTGAGTAAGAATAAGAAATAAAAGTAACAAGTAATTAAAGAGCAGCAGTAAAATAACAATAGCGAGACTATACATGGGGGTACCGGTACGGTCTCAATGTGCGGGGGCACCGATTAGTTGAGGTAATATGTACATGTAGGTAGAGTTATTAAAGTAACTATGCATAGATGATAACAGAGAGTAGCAGCTGTGTGGGGGGGGGGGGGGGGGGGGGGGGGGGGGGGGGGGGGGGGGGGGGGGGGGGGGGGGGGGGGGGGGGGGGGGGGGGGGGGGCACAATGCAAATAGTCTGGGAAGTCCATTTGATTAGATGTTCGGGAGTCTTATGGCTTGGTTTTTTTTTATTTAACCAGTAGAATAGTTTGAGAACAAGTTCTCATTTACAACTGCGACCTGGCCAAGATAAAGCAAAGCAGTGTGACACAAACAACAGAGTTACACATGGAATAAACAACATACAATCAATACACAATGAGAAAAAGTCTATATACAGTGTGTGCAAATGAGGTAAGATAAGGGCAATAAATAGGCCATAGTGGCAAATAATTACAATTTAGCAATTAACACTGGAGTGATAGATGTGCAAAAGATGAATGTGCAAGTAGAGATACTGGGTGCAAAGGAGTAAAAAATAATAACAGTATGGGGATGAGGTAGTTGGATGGCCTATTTACAGATGGGCTATGTACAGGTGCAGTGATCTGTGAGCTGCTCTGACATGGTGCTTAAAGTTAGTGAGAAAGATATGGGTCTCCAGCTTCAGTGATTTTTGCAATTCGTTCCAGTCATTGGCAGCAGAGAACTGGAAGGAAAGGCGGCCAAGGAAGAATTGGCTTTGGGGAACCACTGTTCTCCCGTCACATCTCTATTCCAGCTGCCAAAGCTGTCACCAGAACCCAATGCATTGAGAGGAGCGTCTTGGCAAAACCTTTTTGTCAGAACAAACGTTGGTTTATCCAAGGTGGCTTTCAGATATCGCAAAGTTTGATTTTCACCGTATCTCATTTGTAAATTGATTACAGTTAGTTTCTATCTTTCTTGTTAGTCAATATTCTTTCTTTTCTGGTCTGGTCTACAGTCCTGGTGGTCGGTCGGGTGACACTTTCCCACACTACCCTCTATCTGGAAGTCAACAGACAGACCCTTGCCGTCATGGCCTTACCGTCACTGTATTGGTGCAGTGATGGTTGTTTGATGATGATCAGACCTTCTAGGTGAAAGGGAAAAAAAGTACACCTCGCTATACCATTTAAACTTCTACTACTCTATTGTAGAGGTCTTGTAAATTATCTATTCATATCAGCCATTTACTTTTACTTTTCTTTTTCACCCATGCCTACTATGACAGTAGCTAGTCATATGAGTATATGACCATAGTCAACTTTTGATTAAGCATCAACACATAAAAGGGATGAAAACAAAAAAAACACACAATATGAAATTGAACATTTTAGGAACATTTGGCAGCCATCAACAGGCTGCAAAATTCAAAATGGGGTCCCACGTCTGTGTTCACTGTCACCAATGGTCATTATATGGGCCTCTCATGGGTAGAAAAGTACCAATTGTCATATTGATAAAAGTCAAGATACCTTAATAGAAAGATGCCAAGTAAAAAGTGAAAGTCACCCAGTAAAATACTACTGAGTAAAAGTCTAAAGTATATTGGTTTTTAAATATACTTAAAGTATTAAAAGTAAATGGAATTGCTCACATGTACTAAAGTATTCAAAAGTAAAAGTATGAACCATTTCAAATCATAATATTAAGCAAACCATGACACAACTTTTCTTATGTTTTTAATGATGGATATCCAGGGAACACTCCAAACACTTCAGACATCATTTACACACCAACATTTGTGTCTTAGTGAGTCTACCAGATTAGAGGCAGTAGGGATGACCATGTATGTTCTCATTGATAAGTGTGTGAAATTCAAAAAAAAAACCATTTTCCTGTCAAAAATAACAAGTACATTTAGGTGTCAGGAAAATGTAAGGGAGTAAAAAGTACATTATTTCTTTTGAATGTAGTGAAACGTAAGAAGTAAGTTGGTAAAAATATAAATAGTAAGTAAAGTACAATACAAAAAAAAAACTACTTAAGTAGTATTTTAAGTAATTTTTTACTTACGGAGTACTTACACACTGGTGGATATGAAAAACATGTGTTATAGGTCGGACCATCCATCCAAAATCCTTGTCTTCTAGGTCCCACCTGTTCTGTTAACTATTGTATCATTCTTAGCTGAACCCAAAAGCGTCCTCTTGTGATTTCCTTCTCTCTGTTAATACTTCAGTTATAATACATTAAAAATAACGCTAGCCATAAAAGGTATAGTTGATGAAAACCACATTCACTTATGACACTGACTACAGTTGACAGATCAATATTAAACTTTCAAACAGGACTAATATACGAAGGAGGGAGGAGTGGGTTATAGACACTACCCACTTAAAAAAAAATAAACATGAATTGAAAGTGAAGTAATAACGTGAGAGGAAAGTAAGCTTTTCTCCACGTAAACACCAACAAAAAGATTATATTCCATTGCTAGCGACTGCCAACATTCGCAGTAGGGCCTTGCAGTCAGAGTAACTTGATTCACATGAGTTGAATGCATATTATTCATGACTTCACATAACAACTACTTCCCTTGTCAGGATTGTGAGACATAAACAAACACGGAACACGAATGTGAACGGAACACCACTTTTTAGTCACGTCCTGTACATGAAAGCTTTGCGTATGTTTGTAATCAAAGGTCATGCAAGATTCTGTTGTCCTCTCCATATGACGATAAAGCAACATAACATTAGTGTTTTCATATATTTTTGATTAACTGTCACTTTAACTGAAATTAGAACAAAGAAAAAGACATAGGTTACATGGGAGGGCAAGGATTTTCTCGTTGGATCGCCGCCATCTTGCCAACATTGACTAATGGGGTAAACATTGAAAAAGAGCTATAACCCTGGTTGCTGCCTTGGCTTATCAGAGCACACAAGACTGTAGCCCAGGGTTGGGCCCTGATTGGTAGGGGCATGGACGGACTGGGACCTCAAAGTAAACACTGGCCAATTTTTTTTCCCTTGAGGGCCACCATTATAGGCACTTAATGATATTCTATGTCAAACACCCAATTTAGACTGATCACTGGTTAAGATGGACCGGACCCATCATGGCATTTACCTAACTGGCCTATGGCCAGTATTGTTTTCTGTATGAGGGTAATGACAGCCACCACGTGAGGCTGTGCCATGTCATAGGGTACTAAACCAGACTCTCTCGGCCCGAGTTTACAAATAGGTTCAATTCTGGGTTCTGCTCCACACCAACAAAGAACTATCTAGGCCAGTATGGTCTCCCTTTCCATCATGTGTTATATGGAGAATTTAGGATGATGTTATGTGTGTTCAAAACAACTGCCAGGGAACTCAGAAATGTCATACTACTACTTCAGTGCATCAAAACAACTGGGGAACTCTGGGAAAAAAAACAAGCTCTGACTGGTGAAAAATCTATTGAACTGTCATCCAACTCGAGATTCCACTCAGGAATCCGGGCCTCTTTTTACAGCTCCGACGTTTCTACTGAAGATCACGGTGTCATGACTTGAGTTTCAAAGTTGTTTTATATGCGGCATTAGTCACTAGCCACATAATTCCAAACAGAAAATCGGACAGAATGCCTACTTAACCATTCCCTATCATATATAAATGGGCTCTCACTTTCTAACATCAGGAATCTGTTGTTTCAGGATCTCATGAGGATTGGTCATGTGGTAAAATGTCATTGTGAGAAGCTCCATGATAATATAATATTTGCACTTTATCAAATCTAAATGTCGGAGGACAAGTGACATAGCCTAAATACGTAGAATAGAATAAAGTTAATACAGTTGAAGTCGGAAGTTACATACACTTAGGTTGGAGTCATTAAATTGTTTTTCAACGCACTCCCACAGATTCTCTGTTAACAAACTATGTTTTGGAAGTCGAGTTAGGACATCTACTTTGTGCATGACAAGTCATTTTTTCAGACATTGTTGTGCAGATTATTTCACTTATAATTCACTGTATATCACAATTCCAGTGGGTCAGCAATTTAAATACACGAATGTTACTGTGGCCTTTAAAACAGCATAGAAGTTATGTCAGGCTAAGAAGCTTCTGTTAGGTAAATTGGCTAAATTTGAGTCAATTGGATTGTACCTGTTGGATGTATTTTAAGGCCAAACTCTGCTCTCTCTTCGCTGACTCATGGAAAATCAAAAGAAATCAGCAAGACCTCCAGTAAGTCGGTTCATCTTGGGAGCAATTTTCCAAACGCATGAAGCTGTACCACGTCATCTGTAAAAAAAGAACAAACATTAGTACGCAAGTCATAACACTCATGGGAACCACGCAGGCCGTCTAACCGCTCAGGAAGGAGACGCGTCTGTGTCCTAGAGATTAACATACTTTGTGGCGAGAAGTGCAAATCATTCCCAGTAACAACAGCAAGAGACCTTGTGAAGAGCTGAAGGAAACAGTACAAAAAGTATCTATGTCCACAGTAAAACGAGGCCTATACGACATAACCTGAATGACGCTCAGCAAGGAAGACACTGCTCCAAAACCGCAATAAAAAGCCAAACTACGGTTTGCAGCTGCACATGCGGACCAAAGGTCGTACGTTTTTGGAGAAATGTCCTCTAGTCTGATTGAAACAAAAATTAACTGTTGGGCCAAATAAGACCATTGTTTATGTTGGAGGAAAAGGGTCATGATTGCAGTTTCGCAGAACACCAATCCCAACCGTTGAAGCACGGGAGGTGGCAGCATCAGTTGTGGGTGTGCTTCGCTGCAGGAGGGACTGGTTCACTTCACAAAATAGAGGCATCATTGAGGCAGAAAATTATGTGAGTATATTGAAGCAACATCCAAGGACATCATCAGGAAGTTAAAACTGTGTCGCAAATGGGTCTTCCAAATGACAATGACCCCAAGCATACTTCCAAAGTTGTGGCGAAAATGTGCTTAGGAAACAAAGTCAAGGTATTGGACGTGGCCATCACAAAGCCCTGATCTCAATCGTATAGAAAAGTCTTGTGGACAGAACTGAAAAAGCGTGTGCGAGCAAGGAGGCCTACAACGACTCAGTTACACCCACTCTTTCAGGAGGAGATGGGCCAAATCCACAACTTATGTGGGAAGCTTGTGGAAGGCTACCGAAACGTTTGACCCCAAGTTCAACAATTTAAGGCAATGACTACAAATACTAATTGAGTATATATAAATTCTGACCCACTGGGAATGTGATGAAGAAATAAAAGCTGAAAGAAAATCATTCTCTCTACTATTATTCGACATTTCACAGTCTTAACTAAAGTAGTGATCTTAACTGACTAAGACGGGAAATTTTTTTTACTATGATTAAAGGTCAGGAATTGTGAAAACTGAGTTTTAAATGGTATTTGGCTAAGCTGTATGTAAACTTCCGACTTCAAACTGTACAATAGAGATGAGTTAAGACGATAAAATATGTAACATAATTAAAGTGACTAGTGTTCCATTATGGAAAGGGCCAGTGGGCAGCAGCCTGCTAAGGGTGCAGGTGAGTAGACCGGGTGTAGCCGCCTAATGATGGATATTTAACAGGGCGATACCTTGAGATAGAAGATCTGTTTTTCAGTCTCTCGGTCCAGATTTGATGCACCTTAAGGAACCATTCGCTTTTGTTGATAGCGGGGGTGAACAGGCAGTGGTCGGGTGGTTGTTGCCTTGATGATCTTTTTGCACTTCTGTACATGGTGCTGTGGGTGTCCTGAGAGGGGCATGTAGTTTTGCCCCGGACGGTGATGGTTGGGAGACCTCACCACCCTCTAGAGAGCCCTGTGGTTACGGGTGGTGAGTGCTGTACACAGGCGGGGTGATACGCCCGACAGGATGCTCTTATTGCGATCTGTAAAAATGTTTGTGGGGGTTTCTCAGGCGTCTTAGGTTGAGAGGCGCTGATGCGTCTCTTTACCACACTGTCAGTGTGGGTGTACCATTTCAGATCGTCAGTGATGTGTATTGCCGAGGAACTTGAAAATGTCCGACATACTCCACCGCGGGTCCCATCGATGGGAGATAGAGGCGGCTCCCTCTGCTGTTTTCATGAAGTCCACGGATCATTCCTTGTTTTTTCGACCTGAGTTGATTATTGTCGTGGCACCACAACCCCAGGGCCTTCACCTCCTCTCGTAGGCTGTCTTGTCATGTGTGAATCAGGCCTACTACTGTTGTGTTGTAGACTGATGATTGAGTTGGAGGGTGTGTGCGTGCCACGCAGTCATGGGGTAAAACAGGGGAGTAAAGGAGGGGGCTGAGCATGACACTTGTGGGCCGCTGTGTTGATGATTCAGTCGAATAGGCCGGTGTGTTTTCTCCCTACCTCATCTCACCGGGGCGGCCCGTCAGGAAATCCAGGACCCAGCTCACAGGGCGTGGTTCAGACCCAGGGCCTTTCTTCGAGATTAATAATGAGGCGGAGGGTTACTAAAACTCAGCAAAAAAATAAAATGTCCCTTTTCAGGACCTGTATTTCAGATAATTTGTAAAAATCCGAATTAACTTCAATGTTTTAAACACTGTTTCCCATGCTTGTCATGAACCATAAACAAGTAATGAACATGCACCTGGGAAACGGTCCATTAAGACACTAACAGCTTGCATGACGGCAGGCAATTAAGGTCACAGTTATGAAAACTATGGACACTAAAGAGGCCTTTCTACTGACTCTGAAAAACACCAAAAGACAGAGTGCCCAGGTCCTGCTCATCTGTGTGAAAAGTGGCTTTTTTTCTTCCTTAGGGCATGACTTGCAAGGAGGCATGAGACTGCCCGATGTGGCCAGGGCATAAATTGCAATGTCAGTACTGTGAGATGCCTAAGACAGCGTTACAGGGGAAGACAGGACAGACAGCTGATCATCCTCACAGATGGCAGACCACGTGTAACAACACCTAGCACAGATCGGTACATCCGAACATCACACGCCGTACAGGTACAGGATGCAACAGCAACTGCCCAGTTACACCAGGATACGCACAATCCCTCCATCAGTGTTTCAGACTGTCCGCAATGCTGAGACGGGCTGGACTGAGGCTGTAGGCCTTTGAAAGCATGTCCTCACCAGATAACACCTGCAACTAACGTCGCCTAGGGCTACAAACCAACGTACGCTGACCAGACAGGACTGGCGAAAAAGGGCTCTTCACTGGCAAGAGTTGCGGTTTTGTCTCACAGGGGTGATGGTTGGATCACGTTTAATCTTCGAAGGAATGAGCGTTCCCCGAAGCCTGTACTCTGGAATGGGATCGATTGGAGGTGGAGGGTCTGTCATGGTCTGGGGCGTGTGTCACAGCATCATCGACTGAGCTTGTTGTCATTGCAGGCAATCTCAACACTTTGCTGTTACAGGAAAGACATCCTCCTCCCTCATTGTGGACCCTTCCTGGCGCTCATCTGACATGACCTCCAGCATGACAAGTGCCACCGAGCCATACTGCTCGTTTCTGTGCTTCACATCCTGCAAGACAGGAAATCAGTTGTTCTACCATGGCCAGCGAAGAGCCGTCTCTCAATCCCCATTGAGACATTCTGGACCTGTTTTGGATGCGGCGGTGAGGGCTAAGCCATCCCCCAGAAAGTATCTGGGAACTTTCGTGCCTTGGTGGAAGAGTGGGGTACATCTCAACAGCAACGAACTGGCAAATCTGGTGCAGTCCAATGAGGAGGAGGATGACGCAGTACTTAATGATGCTGGTGGCCACCAGATCTGACTGTACTTTTGATTTTTGACCCGCCCCCCTTTGTTCAGGGACACATTATTCATTTCTGTTTTAGTCACATAGTCTGTGGAACTTGTTCAGTTTAGTTCTCAGTTGTTTGAATCTGTTATGTTCATACAATCTTTACACAAGTTTGACGAATATAAACGGAGAGGACGTTTATGATGTTGAATCTGAGCTATACAATTACCGCATCTTACATAGAGTATTCTCTCTGTCCAGATGGAGAGAGTGCACTGGGCAGTGCAATGGCGATGCATATCTGTGGATCTATTGGGCAGTAAAGCAATTTGAGTGGATCTAGGGTGTAAGGTAGTTAGGTGATATGATCCTTAAACTAGCCTCTCAAGCACTTCATGATGATAGAAGGAGTGCACAGGGGCGAGTTATTTAGTTCCGTACCTTTGCTTTCTGGGTACAAGAACAATGGGATCATCTTGAAGCCAATGAGGATAGCAGACTAGATATGAGAGAGATGAATATGTCCAATAACACTCCAGCCAGCTGGTCTAGCGCACGATCTGAGTTACGTGGCTAGGGATGGCGCACTGGCTGGCAGCCTGCGAGGGTTAAACATGCTTAAATGTCTACTCATGTCGGCACGGAGGAAGGAGAGCCACAGTCCATTGTAAGTGGGCCGCTCGGCGGTCAACTGTGGTTATTGACTCAAAGCAGGAAGTGCGAAGGTGTTTAGCTTTTTGGGAGCAAGACGTCGGTGTCTGCGACGTGCTGGTTTTTCACTCTGTAGTCCGTAATTGTCTGTAGAACCCTGCCACATGTCATCTAGGTACTGAGCCGTTTGAATTGATGCGACTCTACTTTGTCTCTATACGACGTGCCTGTTTATTGGCCTACTTAGGGAATAACTACACTGTTTGTGTTCTGACATATTCCCAGTCATCCTTGCCATGGTATTAAATGCAATTGGTTCATGCTTTCAGTTTTGCGCAAATGCTCCATCTATCCAGAGTTTCTGGTTAGGATAGGTTTTAATGGTCACGTGGGTACACATATCCTATACACTTCCTTGCAAAAACTCAGTCACCGCTCCGTCATTGTTATTCATTAGAGGCTACCCGGAACATATCTGTGCTTGTTCTAACAACCTCAATTACATTGTTGGAGAGAAACCAAGAGTAAGAGGATGTCTCAAATTTGAGTCATTCTATTGTGAAAAAATAATGTGTCATCAGATTTCAACTGCTTGTGCTCCATCATACAGTACAAACACTTAGACATTGTGATAAAGATGGACATTGTAGATCACATCCAAGCAACCTCATCCCTCTTCCTGTCTGAGATCTGTGCTGTGAGATATCCACACATGATGGGATTGGAGAGGTCTATGCATGGTGAGTAAAAATCTCAAAAGTAGCGGACCCACTGGAAAACAAATTTACAAGTCCCAGAAAATACTGTTAATGATTGCCACCAAGAGTATTAAATATTAGTTTAAAAACTCTTTCAACACTGACTGTTGTGGTATGGCTCAACTATTATGTTCTGTCAATTCACAAGAAAAGCACTTCTGTCAAGACTGCTGTTCCGCCTTAGTTCTTAGAGTGATCCTAGATAGTAGAACACAGTAAAAACACTTAAAGGATATTTCCCATGGTGCATTCAACACTCACCAACCTCTTTGTGTTAGTTGACTGGGTCTTCCTCTTGTGAGCCTATGATCAGGCAAAACCATCCTTAGATAACAGATAATTACAAAAAATCGCTGCAGAAGAAATGCTATTAGTTCATAATGTAACCAGAATAACATGATTTGAAACTCCATCAATGAATGAAAAAAACAAAATAATAGAATTCTATATTATTGTAAACGGGCCCGAAATTCCAATACATCTCTACTTGTCTAAAATCCAATTATATCTCTAAACCACATATATACTGATATATTGGGGACTCTGGAGGGGGCTCATATCATTCTCTTTCATTGGTTTTGATTGATTAAAAAACAACATTAATAGCAGTCAGAAAAACAAAAATAAAGAACGTTCAGTAGGGATGAGAAAATAAAAACATTAATAAATAGCCTCAAATTAACCTCATTGTACACTACTGGGATGGTTTAGGCCCCATGTTGGTTGCTTTACAAATTGTATTACAGGTAAGATAACTAGTATACAAGCATGGGAGTAAACTCCTTGACCCTCCCCAAGGCTTGGCTGTATTTGAACATTGAGTGGGCGTGAGATGAGTTAAACCCACAAGTATTAAAGTAATATCAGTAGGCCTACCAAAGCTACTATGCATTAACCGTTTCAATTAGTCAAGAGTTACATTTATCTGGATGAAATACATGTTGTTATGATGAAGCCTTAAGTGGGAAAGAAATAGTTGAGCAATTGCTGAAATTACAATTGTTCTGAAAGCATTGGACACCTAGTCTATGGAGGAAGACTTACACAAGCTATGAGATGGCTGAAGTAGGTCCTAGGAGCTTGAGACCACTCGTTTGGGACCAGCGGCGGAGTGTGTTACTGTTCAATTCCACCTACTCTCACAACAGGTTGTTCTGGAGTTAGCAGGTTTCCAAGGCTGAGTACAGGGACAATGATGAACCACCATAGGTCATGACATGAGTTTCCCGCACATGTTTGTGTATGATGGAGTATCAGGTGTCATGGGTAGAGGTCAAAAGCCTCATGCTTCTCAGGCTCTCTCTCCATTGCCCTCTTTCCCTCTCTCAATTCCCCTTGTCTTTCACTTACATTGCAGCTAGTGTTTCCCCATACTTTCAAAACAAAAACCCCCACTGACATTCCTTCTAGCAACCAGCCTCAGCTAAAAACACATGAAACACAGTGGGGAAAAAATTATATTTGGTCTTTTAAGTAGGTGGGATGGGGGAACAGGGTGCTGGTTGGGATGACGCCAGTGGCTGAGCGAGTACGAGTATGAGGATTATGACTGATGGACAATGACCAGATCACCACCCAGCTTCATGTTCTTCACCATAGGAGCGAGTCACACCTTCTGGGACGTGAGCTTGAAGTCCTCGCCTGAGGAAGAGAGGGACGCTACTAGGAAACACGAGCACAGAATTTCTATCATTTGACGAGCATTTTGCAGTAATCAATGCTTGTAAACTGCAGATATGTAGTTACACATTCAGAGAGTTTGTAGCCTGCCAATTAGATTTTTTTTTTTTTTTTTAATGATCACCTTTGAACAAACCCCACATGGTTCACTCTTTAGGTCCTTGAATACTTATGTATCAATAATTGATTAATATGACGTTACAATAGAGTTAAATGAGGAACAAATTAATGCAGTGAAGGGCACATGATGAGGAGAGAGACAATGTGAATCAGAGTGTATGAGATGTGGAGCAGTGTTGCAGGATGGACTAACCCCAGCTGTCAGGTCCTCTGACTAGCCATATCAAGTCGTTCCGGCCTCTCTCGCCGGCCGGATCCGTCCACATTTTCTGGGTCATGATCCTTCACCCCCTCACCTGAGACTGCAAGGTTCTCACCTGTACTGCGTCCCACCACCTCTCCCTGCTCCTGAAGACAGACAGAGACAGACAGAGGCAAAAGAGGTCAATGACGAAAATACACTTCAGCAGTCATACAGCACGTGTTTTCATAAACTGGGATATCTGTCGTGAAATATAGACAATAAGCCAAGATAAAGACTCAAGTACTCAAATGCTGTAATGGGTGCTGACTGGGGTTATGGTGTTAGATTATTCCTACAAGCTTTATCAAAATCCACTTAACAGTATTAAGAGAGAACCTCTGTGGGAAGTTTTACACCGTATCCTTCTCAAATAACCTTTACGTCTAGTCCAGAAGAATGTCCATATCTTTATTCATAGCTGCCTTTAATGATCACGTAGACGCTGCACAAAAAAACACAGACGCACGACACACACATCCTAATGAAATCCATGTCAGGAATATATGAATTTACAATAGCACATTTAATTGACAGTACATGTCTGAAGTCCCCGTAAGCCAAGATGCTCTAGTTTGACTCAGACGCCAGTTAGTTTGCAGGAAACTTCACTACACTTAAAAGTGCAAAAGACTGGATTAGACGTGCGACAGTGTTAGGCTTTGTAGTGGACAAAAGAGAAAGAGTGAGATTGTGCATGTGCCAATACAGTTTTTTCTTTCTTCTCCAAACCCATGAAGCATGGCTCACTGGCTCAGAAAAACACAGGCGTCTCCAGGAAAACGGTAAGAGCTTTGCTGCGTCACAACGGTCTCCCTCCTCCCCTCTGTTTCAGGTCTCCTCCCTCACACCTGCTTTCTCCTAGCGCTGTATGAGGGCCCACTCGAAGCTTCGACTGCATCAAATGCAAGTCACACCAGAGAGAAACAGTAATACTGACCTTGGAAAAGGAAGTTCACTGACGTTAGAGAGATTAGTAGGCTACTACAGTATTACCAGTATCTATTCAAATACTTGAGAACAAGCCTTTTTTAAGATTTGAAAGTCCTCAACTGGTGTAGAGATCCAAAACTTCACAACACACTGACATACCTCGCAGGACGGCTGTCTTCTGTCCTTGACAGAGATACATCAAACAGATAACACTTTCGCTGACATAAATGAGGAAATCATTTAGATGAATATAGATCTTAGGTCCAGTAAATAACTGCCAGTCTGTTTGGATGAATATGACAACTCCTTTGGCATGCCCCAAACATTTGTTAACAGGGGTTAAGCACTTGATTTGTGTTCCACGTTTCTCTAAAATGTACTTGTAAATACAAGTACTTTCCCTCACATTTTGGTCAGTTAGCAATGTGCAAATGACACATGTATCGGTTTTTAATTTTAATTGTTGTTCTAAAGTGATTCATCTCAGGATATTGTGGACTGACTCTAATGAATCAGACATTTTTAGTTTAAGTAATCTCTGAACTCAACCAGAAACAACTCTTGGTACACGAGCGCGGTGGTCTAGCTATGGATTTGGGAGAAAAAATCTGAAGAGCCTGTCAAGTGGTCTGTCTACAACTTACCCCCAAGACCATACAACCCAGGCAACTGACACCAGCGAAGCAATATTAGGACTACCAAGCGGCCACTTCCTTGTTGAATAGTCTAAAACTCAGCTCAGAAGTAGAAAATAGCTAGGTATCCATCGCTGTGCATATCGATTTTCTTCATTGGAGAATATGGATGAGTCAACATGCTGATGAATTACCAGAAAACCATTTATGTATTAACTGTTTCATGTTTAACAGATGAGACGTGAGGAACGAACAATCGCAGTCTACAAGGCAAGAAAGACCAATGTATGTTTGTGTTAGGTTAGCTGAAGTCCCCCTTGAGTGGCAATTCAAAACTTACATCATCCTGAGGAGAAAGTACAGTAATCCACACTACATTCATACGGGTTTCTCCAAGTATTCTCCCATAGAGCCCATAAAAAGTAGGGTAGTATTTGGTTTGGTATATTGACTATCCTCCTATATTTTCCAGGCTGACGATTCAAGCGAAAGTCGTTGAAGTGTTACATAAGACTCTTTATATTTCTCTGACAGGGATACTTATGGATGTGTTGTCGTTATGGAATTAGATAGGCTACATTAGTGGTGATTATCAAACCAAATACCCAAAGTCAAATTGTGCACGGCCCAGTGTCAATACACAAACGTTAAATTTAAACAATTCAAACGTCAATCTCCCGCAAAAGCGATACTGCAGCGACCTTTGCGCAGATAGAATGCTGCGCAATGAAATGAAGGAAAACAGAACATTTCTTCACAACTTTACCACTGTCGTAAGAGCAAAACAGTCGACTGTTGACTCACAATCAACTGTTACTTTATTCTCAAGTGAAAGTGTACGCTATTAATGTGTGGATTCGATGAGTACTGTTCAACACATCGAAAGAACCGACCGTGTCCATGATCAGCACCTACCATCATTATCCATTGGTCTTCATCTTCGTTTATCGCCACCGAGGTTTATTTTATTATCCTATGACATCCAATTTGGTATAACTTTTTTTTTAAAATGGATTAGCGTTAGTTTGATGTTCCTGCTGACAGCTTACGTTTGCCCACTGTGCTCTATGAACTTTTTGTTCTCCTTTCAAAAGTGCAGCCTCGCCTTGACACCACCTCTTCTGTCTTCTGCTCCAATTTGCATCCTCCGAGGGCGTTAGAGCACCTGCGCAGGTAAAAATGGACCCAACTTCAAATGTCCGTTGTGCTGGTTAGCCACACCTTTCACATCAGGATTCTGATCAGTGTTTGGTATGGCTGGGTGCTACAGTAACGAACGGTTTTCCTTTTTACCTGAACTTCTGTGTGCAAGAACGGTATAAAATACAGCAGGTCGATTTGATCGTCAGCCCCTATCTGCTGTCTGGTACCGATGTCCGCGTTCATATACTGGAACTCGGGACATCCCCGCAATTCAGTTACGTTGAAAACAACCTGTGGAACTCATGGGGAAAAAACGAGGTCACATCCTGGACGTCGACGATCTTTTAGGTTCAGAGCTCTAAAATGATGCCCTACATTTTCAGACTTGGAATTCCGGTTAGATGACCATTTAAACTACTTTCCCAGTTGGAACCTCGTTTTCCTCCCGGAGTTCACTATGTGTCTTGAATGCCGAGTCAGGGATTTCGTATTGTTTTGAACACAGAATAATTCCCGAGTGAATAAGATCGATCTTGTCTAAAAGGCTTGATATCCATGCTGACAGATACTACATATCTGATGCAGGTTCAGTCTCAGACATGCTTTAGTCGACGCAGTTTTGTGTGGTTGCTTGTAGGCTAGTTTGCACTGTAGCTTTTGATTTCACAAAATCTCATACAGTAGGCCTACATTATATGTAATTGCAGTGTTATGCTGGGGAATGGACCTATGGAAAAAACAATTATATGCTTTACATTCCAAATGTAGTGTGTCATTCAAGATAGGGAAGGGGGTGAGAGTATTCTTGAGGCATAGTTGTAAAACATCATAACATGCTCAGACAGTCAGGCTGTATAACATGCAAAACCCTCTCTACAGTCCACCAGATCAATAAGTGAGTGGCTCCACCATCCCAGCAGCTCCTGTTCTACCATCATGCTGACGCGCGTCATCACCCAGCCCGCACACACTGTTAACCTGACCAACTGGTTTTAAGCCGTGCTGCATCCCCAATGGCACCCATTCCATTTAGCAGCTCTAGTAAAAAGGAGTGCCAGTTTTGGGAGCATCATTGACAAGGCGCTGCAGGGAGTACACTACAATCCAATGGCGCCAGCTGAATGTATCTAACAAGGTAGCGCATAAATAACCATTACGGCTACCTAAAAAAGTACCTTGCGTTTGCTTGTACCTGATTCCTGTGTAATGTAGAAAAACAAACTTTATTTGTTGTATGTACACATACTTTACACAGTCTTGAGGAAGGCAGAGTGGGAGCATTATATTATTTACAAGTGGAGGCTCATGAGGGCAGGACGACTTCATAAAAAATGGCCGAATGGATTGTATCAAACCCTGGTTTTCATGTTTTTGAACACATCCAGAAATTATATGAGCCACTCTCCCCTCACAGCCTCCACTGTTATTTACACACAAAGATCTAAAACAAAAAAAAGGGACGGTTTCAACTGAATTGTCAAGGTAAATGTGTTTAAACAACTATTCAGGTAATACGATGTTCTTTTTTTTAAGGGACACTGACTATACATTTCCTAGAAATAACATATTTCACCTAAATATGGCGGGAATGGCCAGGAATTTTCATATACATAGAAAAGGTTGGAAATAAGACAGATTGAGGAGAAAAAGGAAACAAGTCTCTGTGAAGTCCCATTTGTTTTAATAGCGCTTTTCATGACCTTGCTTGATGACGTATCTCAGACATGTCGTCACCTTCACAGCTCCAAATTCTTTTTCCCAAAGAAACAGACATGATGACAAAAAAATTGCAGTGGCTGGTTAACTCTTCATTACGACTCAACTACACAGTGGAAACATGTCTTGATGGACGACCTATCTGAAGAGATTCATTATCAAGTTTTATATTTAACACAGACAAACATTAAATTGTGCAGATAAAGGGTTTGTGAATGCTCCAGCACACACCCCAATAATAAAAGCTCTAAAAGTTAATAATGTAGATATGTACTACACTGCATGCCACATAATGACCATATTAGAAACCAAATTATTTAAGTAATGACATGGTGCAATAAGGTCAGAAGAAGTAGGCTTACTCCACTTTCTCATTGGCCAAGTGCAGCAGGGGCGACGAACGCCAGGGGCACAGAACAGGTTCTGAGCCATGTGGGGGCAGGCTGGAGAGTGACAGCAGAAGAGAACAATGCATGCTTTTATTACATTTTTTACTCAGCACATATGTCCCATACCACATCCCTTTAGCATAATGTATTTGGACCATCACCATCCAAAGCTCCCTCAGTTGCAGGTAATGCTAAATAAATGACATCCTATCTCCTACTTAGTTTTTAATAGAAAAAGAAGAAGCAAAACAACTACAATTCTCTTCAATGGCAGCCTGAGAAAACACTATAGCCATTTAAGTATGGGCCAGTGGTCGATACTACGGGCTTGGTACCTCTATTGAAAGCAGGGTCTTTGTGGTCTGACGAAGACTTTCTCCCCAGCACCTCTGAAAGTCTCAGCATTCTCCTCTCCTGCTGAGAACAAAACATAACATGTCAACCACAAGGAAGCAAGTCACTGGGTTCAAATACTATTTGAAATCATTCAAAGGTAATTTTGTGGTAAAAATTTCAGCTTGGCTGTTGGAATGGAACCAATCGAAAAGTGGACCTAGGGACTCTGGCAGACTTAAGCAAACGCTCAAAGTATTTTGAAAAGCTTTTGAATAGTATTTGAACACCAGGGAAGATTCTCAATGGCGAAAAGGTGCTAAAATGGAGAATTCAGATTAATTATTGTTTTAGCATACCACTAAGTTTTAAACTACGGCACAGGGACATGTTCAACTGCCCATAAATCTTGCACAATTAACTTCTCACTTTCTCGCTTTTAAAATGTCTTGGATATAAAATCGACTCAGTTTACTGTTGCTAATGCAGATACAATACATAGATAACTGGGGAGCACTGTATATAACACAGTGAACTTTGCAAATTAGGCATTTGTAGTAAGTATTTAAGTATTCGCCATGCTTTATGCAAGTTCGCCGACTCCTCCATGACCCGGAAACTCCATGGTCAAGGAGTGTCAAATTGTTAGTAGCGACAGATGAGAGTGCTCACCATCCTTGATTACCTACTTGCAGCGAGGATGACAAGAAGAGTATCCTTTCAGTTCTAGCACAGAAGTGTGTTTAAAATCTGCCACACCCCCATTGAATCAGCTGTTTTTCAAGGAGAAAAGCACGCTACACATTAAAAAGCTATCAGCTACTTACCTTTATCTATAAAATGTCTTTTCACATTAGCCACATTTATTTGCATTCCAAAATAAATGTTTGTCCCGATTTTCCCGATGAAGCGCGATTGGAGAGGAGAGTCTCCTTCATACAAGCACATTTGTTCCTCTCCTTGACTACCTTTACCTTTTGTACCAAGAAAGCAAAGCGGTGCGGAGAGGACAGAGGAGAGAGAAAGCGATAGAGAGTCGAGCAAAAGCTATTGATATTCTACCTAGGGTCTGCAAAGGAAGAGGCATGAAGGAAAAAAACAAACATTACATATTAACCAACCATAGAGGCCCAGTCAAAGAGAGGCATGAGAGAAAAAACAACAACCTAGTTGAGCCAACCATAGAGAGGCCAGTCAACGAGAGGCATGGAGGAAAAAACAACAATATTAGCCAACCTAGAGGCCCGTTCAAGAGAGGCATGGTAACGGGCCTGCTGCAGGCGGTTCTTCCCATTCTCCTGAACACACAACAAACAAGTTGATGTTAATGGAAGATACATCCTGGTAAGGCCACAGGACTTAGTTGGAACCACTTCTGATTTTGTGCATATTGATGTATGGTTTATTTGAATAGGGGCAGGTATGGACACATTAATTGACACAATGAATAGCTCACATACATTTTTTCAACATCTGTCCCCGTCTTTGTGTTACCATGTTAAAGGTGATATTTTATATATTTTATGTTGTGTAACCTATGCAGTGGTTAACAACAGTGCATTGTTCACATTAACATTAATTATTAGTCATAATGGCTGAGAGATTAAGCTTCCATAGGGGGAAAACAGGACAGAACAGGAAGATGACGGCCAACAACTGAACTGGGGCAGGTGAGCCTGGACATCTGGATGACTTGGAGGGTTCTGTTTACTGTAAGCTCTGACTATCTGGAGGAACATGGCAATTTATATGTTTAAATTAATGATTAGAATATTCCACCCTGAAACCATATAATTGTATGAAATTGATTAGAATCATAAAATGATATTCTGATGATGTGTGTATGTGCGTATGATATCTACTGTTTGTGTGGAAGTATGTGCGTATAATATCTACTGTTTGTGTGGAAGTATGTGCGTATAATATCTACTGTTTGTGTGGAAGTATGTGCGTATAATATCTACTGTTTGTGTGGAAGTATGTGCGCAGCTATAAAATGGATGTCTTTGTATTGTGGACTTTAGAACGTTCTCTGAATAAACTGTAAACCTTTTGCATAAGTTGAGTCTTTGACTAATTATTATTAAACCGTGGTCTTACAGATCTAGGGGATTGGTCAGAGTTATTGATTGATTGTTATTATCATTGGAATTGAAAATTCTTGTGACAGTTTACTGTAAGCTCTGACTATCTGGAGGAACATGGCGGCACGCTACAGCTTTACAAACAATAACCACTTTAGCCTGGGGCAACAAATGTTGGGCAACCCACTGTGACAATGACACTCTTGCATTCCACCAAAATCTACTATAGCAGCCACATCCTAACTGTGAGATATGCATGCTTCACTTAACTTTCAGGTAAATACATTGATTGATATCAATGGAAGGCTTGAACGGAAACTCACAAATCTCAAGATAGGATTCAGGCCTACATGTACTGTAGGTGAATAAGAAGGCCTACTTAAAACATGATATTTAGGCAGTATAATAATAGACTGAACATAACATAATTTATATCCTGACGGGACTATCCCTGACCTTTACCCTCTGTGCCGGACAGGGAAGTGAGTGTTTCAGGAGTCAAGGATGCTGACTGCGCTGACACTTACAGGAAACCAAGAGAGCAAACAAAACAAGTACAATCTCAGTAACTCTGGTGATTCCATATCTCACCGTCAATAACACCCTTTTAGACTCACAGAACCGGAATGAGATATGGACAGGTTAGAACACTAGTTCAGTGCCCTCGTAGTGACAAGTTAGGACTAGCTGTTATACATTACCGGTCAATACATCATGAGTTATACAAGCTTTAATGAAAGGTGGATTTCTTTCCCATTTCTATTTACTATTACAGCTGTCATATGGTGAATAGGCTACTGGATTGCTTAAGTTAAATTGGATTGACACATACATTTTGAGGAAATGCGTTTCACTGTTTAAGTTCGGCCCCCACCAATGAAGTTTTCATAGCTGAGGAATAGTCTGTGTTTAAAATCAACCGGCGACAGAATCTTAACACAGGAACTGCTGCCTTTTCCAGTTCTCCTCCTTGCTTCCTTCCTCCCTTCACTCCCTTCCTCACTCACTCCAGCCTCAACAGAGTACCTGGCATTTAGCTAGGAAACCCCCTCTCACAAATCGACAATATGTATTTTTACATGTCTAGTTCAATCAAGCGGACAGGGATAGTCTGCTCATGGACTTTACAGATATTTATAGGATAGACTAACAGACCTGGGTCTATAACTGTTGTCCACAGAATACACATAGCAATTTCATCAACTAGCATAATAAAACATATCTAATCATTTAAGTTTGGTTGATTGAGTGCTACTCTAACTTATTAACCTGACCCTCTAATGACACTCACAAACCATTTTCATAAAAACTCACATGGGTCTGTATAAAATAATCTATTTGCATGAATTTTGTTTGAATTGTGTATGATCTCTCATAAATGAAAACCAAAACTAAAATAAATAAAAAAGGCAATATTATGACTGTAGCACACGGCCTTTAAATAAGGTGTATTTTACATAAAATCAGTCAAGTTCAATGTGGGAAAACGGTCTAATGTAATTCAACGCAAGGCTGTAGCTTAATGTAGTGACAGTGACAACAACAAAAAACGCTTCTGAGCCTACAGGTACCGTGTGTACAATAGAGGTGCAGAAACTAATTTATGAAAACATAAACATATTAATACACTAATTTTTATTCTTTAATTTGCTGAAAATAAAAAAATATATATATAAACTTACCATTGTTCTCCCGTCACTATCTCTATTCCTGTCCAAAGCTGTCACCGAACCCAATGCATTGAGAGGAGCGTCTTGGCATAAACCTTTGTGTCAGAACAAACGTTGCGTTTATCCAAGGTGGCTTTCAGATATCGCAAAGTTGATTTTCACCGTATCTCATTTGTAATTGATTACAGTTAGTTTCTATCTTTCTTTTAGTCAATATTCTTTCTTTTTCCTGGTCTGGTCTACAGTCTGCTGGTCGGGTCGGGTGACACTTTCCCACACTACCCCTATCTGGAAGTCAACAGAACAGACCCTTTGACGTCATGGCCTTACGTCACTGTATTGGAGTGATGGTTGTTTGATGATGGATCAGACTTCCTAGGTGAAAGGGAAAAACGTACACCTCGCCTATACCATTTAAACTTCTACTACTCTATTGTAGAGTCTTGTAAATTATATATTCATATTCAGCCATTTACTTTTACTTTTCTTTTCACCCATGCCTACTATGACAGTAGCTAGTCTAATGAGTATATGACCATAGTCAACCTTTTGATTAAGCATCAAACACATAGAAGGGATTGAAAACAAAAAAACACACAATATGAAATTGAACATTTTAGGACAATTTGGCAGCCATTCAACAGGCTGCAAAATTCAAACAATGGGGTCCCAGTCTGTGTTCACTGTCACCAATGGTCATTATATGGCGGCTCTCAGTGGTAGAAAAAGTACTCAATTGTCATACTTGAGTAAAAGTCAAGATACCTTAATAGAAAATGACTCAAGTAAAAGTGAAAGTCACCCAGTAAAATACTACTTGAGTAAAAGTCTAAAAGTATTTGGTTTTTAAATATACTTAAGTATTAAAAGTAAATGGAATTGCTCAAATGTACTAAAGTATCAAAAGTAAAAGTATGAACCATTTCAAAATTCATAATATTAAGCAAACCCGATGACACAATTTTCTTATGTTTTTAATGATGGATATCCAGGGGCACACTCCAACACTCAGACATCATTTACAAACAAAGCATTTGTGTTTAGTGAGCACCAGATTAGAGGCAGTAGGGATGACCATGTATGTTCTCTTGATAAGTGTGTGAATTCAACCATTTTCCTGTCAAAATATAACAAGTACTTTTAGGTGTCAGGAAAAATGTAAGGAGTAAAAAGTACATTATTTTCTTTTGGAATGTAGTGAAGTAAAAGTAAAAGTTGGTAAAAATATAAATAGTAAAGTAAAGTACAGATAGCCAAAAAAAAACTACTTAAGTAGTACTTTTAAGTATTTTTACTTAAGTACTTTACACCACTGGTGGATCTGAAAACATGGTGTTATAGGCGACCAACTTCCATCCAAAATTCCTTGTTCTTCTAGTGTCCACCCTGTTCTGTTAATACTATTTTATCATTCTAGCTGAACCCCAAAAGGTCCATGTGTGATTTCCTTACTCTGTTATACTTCAGTTATAATACATAACAAATAACGCTAGCCATAAAAGTTATAGTTGATGAAAACCTACATTCCACTTATGACAACTGACATACAGTGACAGAGTCATAATATTAAACTTTCAAACAGGACATATAAGAGAGGAAGGGAGGAGTGGAGTTAGAGATCACTAACCACACTTAAAAAAATAAACATGAAATTGAAAGTGAAGTAATAACAGTGAGAGGAAGTAGAGCTTTTCTCACAGTTAAACAAACAAAAAAATGTATATTCCATTTGCTAGCGACTGCCCAACATTGCAGTAGGGACTTGCAGTCAGAGTAATATGATCACTGAGTTGAATGCATATTATTTCATGACTTCAGCATAACAACTATTCCCTTGTCAGGATTGTGAGACATAAAACCAAAACAGGAACACGAATGTGAACGGAAACCACACTTTTTGTCAGCGTGCACTGTACATGAATATGCTTGGTATGTTTGTAATCAAGGTCATGCAAGATGTCTGTTGTCCTCCAATATGACATTAAAGCAACACTAACATTAGGTTTTCATATATTTTGATTAACTGTCCTTTAACTGAAATTAGAATAAAGAAAAAAGAAATAGGTTACATGGGGAGGCAGGATTTTCTCTTGATCGCCGCCATCTGTCAACATTGACTTAATGGTAAACATGAAAAAGAGCTATAACCCTGGTTGCCTGCCTTGGCTTTATCAGAGCACACAAGAACTGTGCCCAGGGTTGGGCCCCTGATTGTGTAGGGGGCATGGACGGACTGGGACCTCAAAGTAACACACTGCTAATTTTTTTCCCCTTGAGGCCACCATTATTAGGCCATTAATGATAATTCTATGCAAAACACCCAATTTAGACTGATCCACTGGGTTAAAGATGGACCGGCCCATCATGGCATTTACCTAAACTGGCCTATGGCCAGTATGTTTCTGTATGAGGGTAGATGACAGCCACCACGTGAGGCTGTGCCATGTCATGTGGTACTAACCAGACTCTCTCAGGCCCGGTTTACAATGGGTCAATTCTGGGTCTGCTCCACACCAACACAAAGAACATATTTAGCCCAGTCTGGTCTCCCTTTCCATCATTGTGTAATATGGAGAATTTAGGATGATGTTATGCTGTGTTCAAAACAACTGGGAACTCAGAAATGTCATACTTACTACTTCAGTGCATTCAAAACAACTGGGAACTCTGGGAAAAAAAACAAGCTCTGACTGGGAAAAATCTATTTGAACTGTCATCCAACTCGGAATTCCAACTCAGGAACTCGGGCCTCTTTTTACAGCTCCGACGTTCCTACCTGAAGATCACGGGTGTCATGACTTGAGTTCAAAGTTGTTTTAAATGCGGCATTAGTCACAGCCACATAACTTCCAAACAGAATCCGGACAGAATGCCTACTTACCATTCCCTATATAGTATAAATGGGCTCTCACTTTCTAACATCAGAATCTGTTGTTTCAGGATCTCATGAGGATTGGTCATGTGTGTAAAATGTCATGTGAGAAGCTCCATGATAATATAATATTTGCACTTTATCAAATCAAATGTCGGAGTGACATAGCCTAAATACAGTAGAATAGAATAAAGTATATACAGTTGAAGTCGGAAGTTTACATACACTTAGGTTGGAGTCATTAAAATTTGTTTTTCAACCACTCCCACGAATTTCTTGTTAACAAACTATAGTTTTGGCAAGTCGATTAGGACATCTACTTTGTGCATGACACAAGTCATTTTTCAGACAATTGTTTGCAGATTATTTCACTTATAATTCACTGTATCACAATTCCAGTGGGTCAGCAGTTTAAATACACGAAGTTGACTGTGCCTTTAAACAGCATAGAAAGTTATGTCATGGCTATAGAAGCTTCTGTTAGGCTAATTGGCATAATTTGAGTCAATTGGAGGTGTACCTGTGGATGTATTTTAAGGCCAAACTCATTGCCTCTTCGCTTGACATCATGGGAAAATCAAAAGAAATCAGCCAAGACCTCCAGAAGTCTGGTTCATCCTTGGGAGCAATTTCCAAACGCATGAAGGTACCACGTTCATCTGTACAAACATTAGTACGCAAGTATAAACACCATGGGACCACGCAGCCGTCATACCGCTCAGGAAGGAGACGCGTTCTGTTTCCTAGAGATTAACATACTTTGGTGCGAGAAGTGCAAATCAATCCCAGAACAACAGCAAAGGACCTTGTGAAGATGCTGAAGGAAACAGGTACAAAAGTATCTATGTCCACAGTAAAACGAGGCCTATATCGACATAACCTGAAATGCCGCTCAGCAAGGAAGAAGCCACTGCTCCAAAACCGCAATAAAAAGCCAGACTACGGTTTGCAACTGCACATGCGGACAAAGGTCGTACTTTTTGGAGAAATGTCCTCTAGTCTGATGAAACAAAAATAGAACTGTTTGGCCATAATGACCATTGTTATGTTTGGAGGAAAATGGGCATGCTTGCAAGTCGAAGAACACCATCCCAACCGTGAAGCACGGGGGTGGCAGCATCATGTTGTGGGGGTGCTTCGCTGCAGGAGGGACTGGTTCACTTCACAAAATAGATGGCATCATGAGGCAGGAAAATTATGTTGATATATTGAAGCAACATCCCAAGACATCAGTCAGGAAGTTAAAACTTGGTCGCAAATGGGTCTTCCAAATGGACAATGACCCCAAGCATACTTCCAAAGTTGTGGCGAAATGGCTTAAGGACAACAAAGTCAAGGTATTGGAGTGGCCATCACAAAGCCCTGATCTCAATCCTATAGAAAATTTGTGGGCAGAACTGAAAAAGCGTGTGCGAGCAAGGAGGCCTACAAACCTGACTCAGTTACACCAACTCTGTCAGGAGGAATGGGCCAAAATCCACCCAACTTATTGTGGGAAGCTTGTGGAAGGCTACCCGAAACGTTTGACCCAAGTTCAACAATTTAAAGGCAATGCTACCAAATACTAATTGAGTATATATAAACTTCTGACCCACTGGGAATGTGATGAAAGAAATAAAAGCTGAAAGAAATCATTCTCTCTACTATTATTCTGACATTTCACATTCTTAAAATAAAGTAGTGATCTTAACTGACCTAAGACAGGGAATTTTTACTATGATTAAATGTCAGGAATTGTGAAAAACTGAGTTTAAATGTATTTGGCTAAGGTGTATGTAAACTTCCGACTTCAACTGTACATATGAGATGAGTAAAGCTAAAATATGTAAACATAATTAAAGTGACTAGTGTTCCATTATGAAAGTGGCCAGTGGGCAGCAGCCTCTAAGGTGCAGGGTGATGTAACCGGGTGGAAGCCGCCTAATGATGGATATTTAACAGTCGGATAGCCTTGAGATAGAAGCTGTTTTTCAGTCTCTCGGTCCCAGCTTTGATGCACCTGTAAGGACCTCGCCTTCTGGTTGATAGCGGGGTGAACAGGCAGTGGCTCGGGTGGTTGTTGCCCTTGATGATCTTTTTGGCCTTCCTGTAACATCGGGTGCTGTGGGTGTCCTGGAGGGCAGGTAGTTTGCCCCCGGTGATGTGTTGGGCAGACCTCACCACCCTCTAGAGAGCCCTGTGGTTACGGGTGGTGCAGTTGCTGTACCAGGCGGTGATACAGCCCGACAGGATGCTCTTAATTGCGCATCTGTAAAAATGTTTGTGGGGGGTTTCTTCAGGCTCCTTAGGTTGAAGAGGCGCTGATGCGTCTTCTTTACCACACTGTCAGTGTGGGTGTACCATTTCAGATCGTCAGTGATGTGTATGCCGAGGAACTTGAAAATGTCCACATACTCCACCGCGGTCCCATCGATGTGGATAGAGGCGTGCTCCCTCTGCTGTTTCCTGAAGTCCACGATCCATTCCTTTGTTTTGTCGACCTTGAGTGAGTTATTTTCGTGGCACCACACTCCCAGGGCCTTCACCTCCTCTCTGTAGGCTGTCTTGTCATTGTTGGTAATCAGGCCTACTACTGTTGTGTTGTAGACTTGATGATTGAGTTGGAGGTGTGCGTGGCCACGCAGTCATGGGTAAACAGGGAGTACAGGAGGGGGCTGAGCATGCACACTTGTGGGGCCCCTGTGTTGATGATCAGCGAAGTGCCGGTGTTGTTTCCTACCTTCATCACCTGGGGGCGGCCCGTCAGGAAATCCAGGACCCAGCTGCACAGGGCGGGGTTCAGACCCAGGGCCCCGAGCTTAATAATGAGCTTGGAGGGTACTAAACTCAGCAAAAAAATAAATGTCCCTTTTTCAGGACCCTGTCTTTCAAAGATAATTTGTAAAAATCCAATTAACTTCACTGTTTAAACACTGTTTCCCATGCTTGTTCAATGAACCATAAACAATTAATGAACATGCACCTGTGGAACGGTCATTAAGACACTAACAGCTTGCAGACGGCAGGCAATTAAGGTCACAGTTATGAAAACTTAGGACACTAAAGAGGCCTTTCTACTGACTCTGAAAAACACCAAAAGAAAGAGGCCCAGGGTCCCTGCTCATCTGTGTGAACGTGCCTTAGGCATGCTGCAAGGAGGCATGAGGACTGCAGATGTGGCCAGGGCAATAAATTGCAATGTCCGTACTGTGAGATGCCTAAGACAGCGTTACAGGGAGACAGGACAGACAGCTGATCATCCTCACAGTGGCAGACCACGTGTAACAACACCTGCACAGGATCGGTACATCCGAACATCACACTGGGACAGGTACAGGATGGCAACAGCAACTGCCCAAGTTACACCAGGAACGCACAATCCCTCCATCAGTGTTCAGACTGTCCGCAATAGGCTGAGAGAGGCTGGACTGAGGCTTGTAGGCCTGTTGAAAGGCAGGTCCTCACCAGATAACACCGGCAACAACGTCGCCTATGGGCACAAACCAACCGTCGCTGGACCAGACAGGACTGGCAAAAAGTGCTCTTCACTGACGAGTTGCGGTTTTGTCTCACCAGGGGTGATGGTTGGATTCACGTTTATCTTCGAAGGAATGAGCGTTACACCGAAGCCTGTACTCTGGAATGGGATCGATTGGAGGTGGAGGGTCTGTCATGGTCTGGGGCGGTGTGTCACAGCATCATCGGACTGAGCTTGTTTTCATTGCAGGCAATCTCAACACTTTGTGTTACAGGAAAGACATCCTCCTCCCTCATGTGGTACCCTTCCTGCAGGCTCATCCTGACATGACCCTCCAGCATGACAATGCCACCAGCCATACTGCTCGTTCTGTGCGTCACATCCTGCAAGACAGGAATATCAGTGTTCTACCATGGCCAGCGAAGAGCCCGTCTCTCAATCCCATTGAGCACTTCTGGGACCTGTTGGATCGGCGGGTGAGGGCTAGGGCCATTCCCCCCAGAAATATCTGGGAACTTGCAGGTGCCTTGGTGGAAGAGTGGGGTAACATCTCACAGCAAGAACTGGCAAATCTGGTG
The DNA here is from genome assembly GCF_016432855.1 of Salvelinus namaycush. Lineage (NCBI taxonomy): Eukaryota > Metazoa > Chordata > Actinopteri > Salmoniformes > Salmonidae > Salvelinus > Salvelinus namaycush. Next base: position 30,925,148 of record NC_052324.1, read on the forward strand.
CAGTCCATGAGGAGGAGATGCACTGCAGTACTTAATGCTGCTGGTGGCCACACCAGATACTGACTGTTACTTTTGATTTTGACCCCCCCCCCTTTGTTCAGGGACACATTATTCCATTTCTGTTAGTCACATGTCTGTGGAACTTGTTCAGTTTATGTCTCAGTTGTTGAATCTTGTTATGTTCATACAAATATTTACACAAGTTTGACGAATATAAACGCGAGAGGACGTTTATGATGTTGAATTCTGAGCTATAATCAATTAACAGCATTCTTACATAGGTATTCCTCTTGTCCAGATGGGAGAGGGCAATGGGCAGTGCAATGGCGATTGCATAGTCTGTGGATCTATTGGGGCAGTAAGCAATTTGAAGTGGATCTAGGGTGTAAGGTAGAGGTGATATGATCCTTAACTAGCCTCTCAAAGCACTTCATGATGATAGAAGTGAGTGCTACGGGGCGAGTTATTTAGTTCCGTTACCTTTGCTTTCTTGGGTACAAGAACAATGGTGGACATCTTGAAGCCAATGAGGATAGCAGACTGGGATAGAGAGAGATTGAATATGTCCATAAACACTCCAGCCAGCTGGTCTGCGCACGATCTGAGGACGTGGCTAGGGATGCCGCCTGGGCTGGCAGCCTGCGAGGGTTAACATGCTTAAATGTCTTACTCATGTCGGCCACGGAGAAGGAGAGCCCACAGTCCTTGGTAGTGGGCCGCATCGGCGGCACTGTGTTATTCTCAAAGCAGGCGAAGGTGTTTAGCTTTTCTGGGAGCAAGACGTCGGTGTCTGCGACGTGGCTGGTTTTCACTCTGTAGTCCGTAATTGTCTGTAGACCCTGCCACATGCATCTCATGTCTGAGCCGTTGAATTGCGACTCTACTTTGTCTCTATACTGACGTGCCTGTTTAATTGCCTTACTTAGGGAATAACTACACTGTTTGTGTTCTGCCATATTCCCAGTCACCTTGCCATGGTTAAATGCATTGGTTCATGCTTTCAGTTTTGCGCAAATGCTGCCATCTATCCATGGTTTCTGGTTAGGGTAGGTTTTAATGGTCACAGTGGGTACAACATATCCTATACACTTCCTGAAAAACTCAGTCACCGTATCCGTCAATGTTATTCTTAGAGGCTACCCGGAACATATCTGTGCTTTGTTAAAAACCCTCAAATTCATTGTTGGAGAGAAACAAGAGTAGAGAGGATGTCAAATTTGAGTCAGTGCTATTGTGAAAAATAATGTGTCATCAGATTTCCAACTGCTGTGATCCATCATACAGTACAACACTTGAGACATTGTGATTAAAGATGACATTGTAGATCACATCCAAGCAACCTCATCCCTCTTCCTGTCTGAGATCTGTGCTGTGAGATATCACACATTGATGGAGATTTGGAGAGGTCTATGCATGGTGAGTAAAAATCCTAAAAGTAAGGACCCACTGGAAAATCAAATTTACAGTCCAAGAAAATACTGTTAATGATTCCACCAAAGATATTAAATATTAGTTTAAAAACTCTTGTAACACTGACTGTTGTGGTAATGGCTCAACTATTATGTTCTGTCAATTCACAAAGAAAGCACTTCTTCAAGACTTGCTTGTTTCCGCTTAGCTTAGAGTGATCCTAGTAGTAAGAACACAGTAAAAACAATTAAGGAATTTCCCATGGTGCATTCAACAACTCTACCAACCTCTTTGTGTTAGTGTACTGGGTCTTCCTCTTGTGACCCTATGATCAGGCAGAAACCATCCTTAGATAACAGAATAATTAACAAAATCACTGCAGAAGTAAATGCTATTTATTCTATAATTAACCAGATATAACATGATTGAACTCCATCAATGAATGAAAAACAAAATAATAGAATTCTATATTAATTGAAACGGGCCCAAATTCCCAATACATCCTACTTGTCTAAAATACAATTATATCTCTAAACCACATATATACTGATATGACTCTGGAGGGGGTCCATATCATTCTCTTTCATTGGTTTTGATTAAAAACAACATTAATACAGTCATGAAAAACAAAAAAGAAAAGACGTTCAGTAGGGATGAGAAAAATAAAACATTAATAAATAGCCTCAAATTAACCTCATTGTTACACTACTGGGATGGTTTAGGGCCCCATGTGGGTGCTTTACAAATGTATATACAGGTAAGATAACTATATACAAGCATGGGAGTAAACTCCTTGACCTCCCCAAAGCTTGGCTGGTATTGTAACATTGGAGTGGGCAGTGAGATGAGTTAAAACCCACAAGTAGTTAAAGAATACAGGTAGGCCTACCAAAAGCTACTATGCAATTAACCGTTTCAATTTAGTCAAGATTACATTATCTGGATGAATACATTTTTTATGAATGAAGCCTTAAGTGGGAAGAAATAGTTGAGCAATTGCTGAATTACAATTGTTCTGAAAGCCATTGGCCTATTCTATGAGAGGAAGACATTAACAAAGCTATGAGATGGCTGACAGTAGTCCTAGGAGCTTGAGACACTCGTTTGGACCAGCAAGGGGAGTTGTTAGCTGTTCAATTCCACCTCTCTCACAACAGGTTGTCTGGAGTTAGCCAGAGTTTCCAAGGCCTGAGTACAGGGACAATGAGAACCCACATAGGTCATGACATGAGTTCCCGCAGTTTGTGTATGATGGAGTATCAGGTCATGGATAGAGGTCAAAAGGCTCTCATGCTTCTTCAGACTCTCTCTCCATTCCCTCTTTCCCTCTCTCAATTCCCCTTTCTTTCACTATACCATTGCAGCTAAGTTTTCCCCATCTTTCAAAACAAAAAACCCCACTGACATCCTCTCTAGCAACCAGCTCAGCTAAAACACATTGAAACACAGTGGGGAAAAACATTACTAGTTTGGTCTTTTAGTAGGTTTGGGAAGTGGGGGAACAGGGGTGCTGGTTGGGATGACGCCAGTGCTGAGCAGTACGATGATGAGGATTATGACGAGGACAATGACCACGATCACCACCCACAGCTTCATGTTCTTCCACCAGTAGGAGCGAGCCACCTTCTGGGACGTGTGCTTGAAGTCCTCAGCCTGAGGAAGAGATGGGACGCTACTAGGAACACGCTCACAGAAGTTCTATCATTTGCAGCATTTTGCAGTAATCAATGCTTTGTAAACTGCAGATATGTAGTCTACACATTTCAGAGAGTTTGTAGCCTGCAATTAGATTTTTTTTTTTTTTTTAAATGTACACCTTGAACAAACCCACACCATGGTTCACTCTTTAGGTCCATTGAATACTTTAGGTATCAATAATTGGATGTAATATGACGTTACAATAGATGTTAAATGAGGACAAATTAATGCAGTGAGGAGCACATGATGAGGAGAGAGACAATGTCGAACAGAGATGTATAGAGATGTGGAGCAGTGTTGCAGGACTGACTAACCCCAGCCTGCAGGTCCTCTGACTTGCCCATCAAGTCGTCCAGCCTCTCTCCCCGGGCCAGGATCCGGTCCACGTTCTGGGTCATGATGTCCTTCACTCCCTCCACCTGAGACTGCAGGGTTCTCACCTTGTCCTGCTCCACCACCTCTCCCTGCTCCTGAAGACAGACAGAGACAGACAGAGGCGAAAGAGGTCAATGACGAAAATACACTTCAGCAGTCATCCAGCACGTGTTTTCATAAACTGAGGATATCTGTGTGAAATATAGACCATCAAGCCAATGATAAAGGACTCAAGTACTCAAATGCTGCTAATGGGCTGACTGGGGTTATGGTGTAGATTATTCCTACAAAGCTTTATCAACAATCCATTAACAGTATTAAGAAGAGAACCCTGTGGGGAAGTTTTACACCTGTATCACTTCTCAAATAACCTTTTACGGTCTAGTCAGAAGAATGTCCATATCTTTATGTCATAGCTGCCTTTGAATGATCACGTAAGACCTGCACAAAAATAACAGACGCACGCACACCAGATCCAATGAAAATCCATGTCAGGAATATATATTTTAAATAGGCACATTTAATTGACAGTACATGTCTGAAGGTCCCCGTAAGCCAGGAAATGCTAGTTTTGACATCCAGAGCCAGTTAGTTTGCTGAGGAACTTCACTACACTTAAAAGTGCAAAAGACTGGATTAGACGTTGCTGACGTGTTAGGCTTTGTATGTGAGACAAAGAGAAAGGAGTGAGTGTGCATGTTGCAATCAGTTTTTTCTTTCTTCTCCAAACCCCATGAGCAGGCTCACTGGCTCAGAAAACACAGGCGTCTCCAGGAAACGGTAAGCTTTGCTGCGTCACAACCCGTCTCCCTCCCTCCCCCTCTGTTCTCAGTCTCCTCCCTTCACAACCTGCTTTCTCCTGGCCTGTATGAGGCCCACTGAATGGTCGACTGCTATCAAATGACAAGTCCCACCAAGAGAGAAACATTACATACTGACAAAGGAAGTTCACTGACGTTAGAGAGATTAGTAGGCTACATACAGTATTACACAGTATCTTATTCAAATACTTGAGAAGCAAGCCTTTTTTAAGATTTGAAAGTCCTTCAACTGGTTAGAGATCCAAACTCACAACACACTGCACTACCTCGGCATGACGGCTGTATTCTGTCCTTGACAGAGATACATCAAACAGATAACCACTTCGCTGACATAAATGAGGAAATCATTTAGATGAATTATAGATCTTAGGTCAGTAAATAACTGCCAGTCTGTTTGTGATATGACAACTCCTTGGCATGCCAAACATGTTGAACAGGGGTTAAGCACTTGATTTGTGTTCCACGTTGCTCTAAAATGTACTTGTAAATACCAAGTAATTTCCCTCACATTTTGGTCAGTTACAATGTGCAAATGACAATGTATCAGGTTTTAATTTTAATTTTGTTCTAAAGTGCATCTCATGGATATTGTGGACTGACTCATGAATCAGACATTTATGTTTAAGTAATCTCTGAACCTCAACCCAGAACCAAACTCTTGGGTACACGCTGGACTGTGTCTAGCTAATGGATTTGGGAGAAACTAATGCTGAAGAGCCTGTCAAGTGGTCTGTCTACAATCTACCCTCCAAGACCATACAACCCAGGCAACTGACACCAGGCAAGCAATATTAGGCCTACCAAACTGCCCACTTCCTTGTGAATGGTCTAAACTCAGCTCAGAAGTAGAAAATAGCCTAGGTTCCATCCTGTGCATATATGTTTCTTCATTTGGAGAATATGATGAGTCAACAGGCTGATGAATTACCAGACAAACCATTTACTGTATTAACTGTTTCATGTTAACAGAGATGACGGGAACGAACAATCCAGCTACAGGCAAGAAAGGCCAAATGTATGTTTGTGTTAGTTTAGCTGAAGTCCCCCTTGTAGTGGCAATTCAAAACTTGACATCCACTCCTGAGGAGAAAGTACAGTAATCCACACTACATTCATACGGGTTTCTCCAAGTATTCTCCCATAGAGCCCATAAAAAGTAAGGTGTAGTATTTGAGTTTGGTATATCTGACTATCCTCCTATATTTTCCAGCTGACGATTCAAGCGAAAGTCGTTGAAGTGTTACATAATGACTCTTTATATGCTCTGACAGGGGTATACTTTCATGGATTGTTGTTGTCGTTATGGAATAGATAGGCTACAATTAGTGGTGATTATCAAAACAAATACCAAAAGTAACAATTGGTGCACAGGCGCCATGTCAAATACACAAACGTTACAATTTAAACAATTCAAACGCAATCTTCCGCAAAAGCGATACTGCCAGCGACCTCTTGGTCAGATAGAATGTGCGCAATGAATGAAGGCAAAACAGAACATTTTCACAACTTTACACACTGTAAGTAAGCAAAACAGGCGACTGTTGACTCACAATCAACCTGTTACATTTATTCTCAAGTGAGAAAGTTACGCTATTAATGTGTGGATTCGATTGAGACTGGTTCAACACATCAGAAAAGAACCGACCGTTCCATGATCAGCACCTACCAAATCATTATCCATTTGTCTTCAGTCTTCGTTTATCGCCACCGGAGTTTATTTTATTAATCCCGATACATCCAATTTGTATAACTTTTTTTTTAAAAAATGGATTATGCGAGTTTGATGTTCCTGCTGAACAGCTTACGTTGCCTCCTGTTGCTCATGAACTTTTTGTTCTCCCTTAAAGTGCAGTCCTTCGCCTTGACCCACCTCTTCTGTCTTCTGCTTCCACTTTGCATCCTCACGAGGGCGTTAGAGCACCTGCAGCAGGTAAGAAAATGGACCCAACTCAGAATGTCGTTGTGCTGGTTAGCCCACAACCTTTCACATCAGGATTCTTGATCATCGTTGGTATGTGCTGGGTGCTACAGTAAGGAACGGTTTCCTTTTTACCTGTAACTTCTGTGTGCAAGAACTGTATAAAATACAGCAGGTCGATTGACGTCAGCCCCCTATCTGCTGTCTGGCCCGATGCCGCGTTCATAACTGGGAACTCGGACATCCCCGAATTCAGTACGTTGAAAACAACTGGGAACTCAGGGGAAAAAACGAGGTCAAATCATGACGTCGGCGATCTTTAGGTCAGAGCTCTAAAATGATGCCCTACATTTTCCGACTTGGAATTCCGAGTTAGATGACCATTAAACTACTTTTCCCAGTTGGAACTCGTTTTCCCCCCGAGTTCACTATTGTCTTGAATGCCCTGAGTCAGGGATTTCGTAGTTGTTTTGAACACAGAATAATGTCCCAGTGATAAAGATAGATCTTGTCTAAAAGGATTGATATCACATGCTGACAGATACTACATATCTGATGCAGGTTCAGTCTCAGACATGCTTTTAGGTCGACAGTTTTGTGTGGTTGCTTGTAGGTAGTTTGCTGTAAGCTTTTGATTTCAAAATCTCATACAGTAGGCCTACATTATATGTAATACAGTGTTAATGCTGGGAATGGACCTATGGAAAACAATTATCTGCTTTACATTCCAAATGTAGTGTGTCATTCAAGATAGGGAAGGGGGGGTGAGAGATTATTGAGGCAGTGTAACAACATACAATACATGCTCAGACAAGTCAGGCTGTATCAACATGCAAACCTCCCTCTACAGCCACCAGATCAATAAGTGAGTGACTCCACCCATCCCAGCAGCTCCTGTTCTACCAGTCATGCTGACGCGGTATCACCCAGCCCGCACACACTGTTAACCCTGACCAACTGGTTTTAAGCCTGTGTCTGCATCCCAAATGGCACCCATTCCATTAGAGCTCTAGTAAAAAGGAGTGCAGTTTGGGACATTCATGACAAGGCTGCAGGGAGTACACTACAATCCAATGGCGCCAGCTGAATGTATAACAAGGTAGAGCATAAATAACCATTACGGTACCTAAAAATAGCTACCTTGCAGTTTGCTTGTACCTGATTCCTGTGTAATGTAGAAAAACAAACTTTTATTTTTGGTATGTACACATTACACAGTCTTGAGGAAGGCAGGAGTGAAGCATTTATATTATTTACAAGTGGAGGCTCATGAGGGGAGGACGACTCATAAAAAATGGCCGGAATGGAATGGTATCAAACACATGGTTTTCATGTGTTTGAAACCATTCCAGACATTATTATGAGCCACTCTCCCCTCAGCAGCCTCCACTGTTATTTACACACAATAGATGTAAAACAAAAAAAGGACAGGTTCAACTGAATGTACAGGTAAATGTGTTTAAAACACTATTCAGGTAATAAACAGATGATTCATTTTTTTTAAAGGGACACTGACTATACATTTCCTAGAAATAACATATTTCACCTAAATATGGCGGGAATGGCCAGGAATTCTTCATATACATAGAAAAGGTGAGAATAAGCAGATTGAGGAGAAAAAGGAAACAAGTCTCTGTTGAAGTCCCATTGTTTAGCCCTTTTCATTGACCTTGCTTGATGACGATATCTGACATGTCGTCCACCTTCACAAGCTCCAAATTCTTTTTAAAGAAAACAGACAATGAATGACAAAAAAAATTGAGTGGCGTGGTTAACTCTTCATTCACGCTCAACTACCAAGTGGAAACAGTCTTGATGCTGACGACTATCTGAAAGATTCATATCAAGTTTATATTTAACACAGACAAAATAAATTGTGCAGATTAAAGGGTTTGTGAATGCTTCCACACACCCGCTCAATTAATAAAAGCTCTAAAAGTTAATAATGTAGATATGTACTACCACTGCATGCCAACATAATAGCCATATCTAGAACCAACTTATTTAAGTAATGACATGGTGCAATAGGTCAGAGAAGTAGCTACTCACCTTCTCATTGGCCAAGTGCAGCAGGGCGACGAACGCCAGGGGCACAGACAGGTTCTGAGCCATGGTGGGGGGCAGGCTGAAGTGACAGCAGAAGGAGAACAATGCATGGCTTTTATTACATTATTTATCAGCACATATGTCCCATCCACATCCCTTTTAGCAAATTAATGTTTGGACCATCACCATCCAAAGTCCCTCAGTTGGCAGTAATGTCTAAATAAATGACATCTCTATCTCACTACTAGTTTAATGAAAAGAAGAAGCAAAACAACTACAATTCTCTTCAATGGCAGCTGAGAAAACACTATAGCCATTTAAGTATGGGCCCAGTGGTGATACTAAGGCTTGGTACCTTTGAAGCAGGGTCTTTGTGGTCTGACTGAAGACTTTCTCCCCAGACACCTCTGAAGTCTCAGCATTCTCCATCTCCTGCTGAGAACAAAACATAACACTGTCAACCACAAGGAAGCAGTCCTGGGTTCAAATACTATTTGAAATCATTTCAAATGTAATTTGTGGTAAATTCAGCTTGGCTGTTGGAATGGAACCAATCGAAAAGTGCAGACCTGGGACTCCTGGCAGACTTAAGCAAACGCTCAAAGTATTTGAAAGCTTTTGAATAGTATTTGAACCCAGGGAAGATTCTCAATGGCGAAAGGTGCATAAAGATGGAGGAATTCAGATTAAGTTATTGTTTTAGCAATACCCACAGTTTTTAAACTACGGCACGGGACATGGTTCAACTTGCCAATAAATCTGCACAATCTACTTTCTCGCTTTTTAAAATGGTCTTGGATCTAGAATCGGAATCAAGTTTACTGTGCTAATGCAGATACAATACAATAGTAAATGGGGAGCACTGTATAACACAGTGAACTTTGCAAATTAGGCATTTGTAGTAAGTATCTTAAGTATCGCCATCTTTATGCAAGTCTGTCCACTCCTCCATGACCCGGAAACTCCATGGTCAAGGAGTGTCAAATTGTTAGTAGGCGAACAGAGGAGTGCTCACCTCCTTGATTACCTACTTCAGCAGAGGATGCACAAGAGTATCCTTTCAGCTTCTAGCACAGAAGTGTTTTAAAATCTGCCACACCCCCATTGAATCAGCTGTTTTCTCATAGGAGAAAAGCACGCACACATTTAAAAACTATATGCTACTTATCCTTTTATCTATAAAATGTCTTTCACATCTAGCCACATTTATTTTGGCATTCCAAAATAAATGTTTGCCCGATTTTCCCGATGAAGCGCGATTGGAGCAGGAGAGTCTCACTTCATACAAGCACATTTGTTTCCTCTCCTTGACTACCTTTTACCTTTTTCAAAAGCAGGTGAGGAGAGGACAGAGGAGAGAAGCGATAGGAGTCGAGCAAAAGCTATTGATATTCTACCTAGGTCTGCAAGGAAGAGGCATGAAGGAAAAAACAACAACATATTAGCCAACCATAGAGGCCAGTCAAAGAGAGGCATGGAGGAAAAAACAACAACATATTAGCCAACCATAGAGGCCAGTCAAAGAGAGGCATGGAGGAAAAAACAACATATTAGCCAACCATAGAGGCCAGTCAAAGAGAGGCATGAAAACACTTTAAAATTGACCTTGGCTGTTTTTTCCAGACTGTCAGTCAGAAGATTCCACATGATGTTCTTAAGCCTCTTCATGTCCATCTTCTTGGCTGTTTTGGCGTAGTTTATCTCAATCTTGTTCACCTGAAATGAAAGGCAAAGCCGGGCTTTAACAACATTTCAAACATGATGCTGCCATTTCAGAGCATTTATACCCTGAAGGCGGCACTGGGTCCCAAAACATTGGTGTTTACCCATTCAATTATTTGGAGAATATTTAGTCTTTATTCATTTCTACACAAATTTCAGAGCATGACACTTGCTGAACACTGGCTCCCCATAACCATTCCCCTTCCCACCAGTCTTACCCGGTGTGGTTCTGGCACCAGGTCGTCCTCCCCATAGGTGGACACGTCGTCATGGTCTTGTGAGGAGGCGAGGTTACTGTCTGCGGAAGGCTGGGTGTCATCTGCACCTCCACTGAAACCTTCACCATCATCACTGTCCCCACCCTATAGAGAGAGTCAAATAGATATGTAGAGAGAGGACGAGAAAGAGATTAGCCAAATAATTACAAAACCAGCTACTAACAAAATAGGGCTGAAGCTATAGAATTAGTGGGGGTAATGATACAGTGGCAAGTTCGATATCTCTGTAGTGGTCTTGACACATAATGGAAACTGTATAAGACTGACACGGGAGTTACAATACAGACCTGCAGGCCAGGGCAGAAGTTGGCTGTGTCGTTGGTGTTGTTGTAGTCGTAGTCTCCGATGCCTTCCAGCTCTCCAGACAACTTCTTCTGGCCCTCTTTACACAACTGACATGGAGCACACACGTTTACTGACATGGAGCACACACGTTTACTGACATGGAGCACACACGTTTACTGACATGGAGCACACACGTTTACTGACATGGAGCACACACGTTTACTGACATAGAACACATGTCAGTGGCATCACAATCTTCACTTTATCAGTTGCACCAGCATATCAGTTCCAATCAGCTACGGTGATGAAGGCCTGACTGTATCTGGTAGCGGCTGAACATTGTTTTAGCACATCACCATGGAGACACAGGACAGGGTCAACTAGTGTGTGTTACATTCATTTCACCCAAAATGTGTTTATTTGATGCTGGTTGTTGTGTACAGGAGGTCTTACTGTGCTGGCAGGTTTGAGGCTGAGTTGGGACAGGGTCTCAGGGGGGAACTGGAAGTCTGCAGCTAGAGTGGTTTTCTTGTTGCTGGTACTGAGGGCTGACTTGATGTTAGTGGTAGCAGCCTGGGAGAACACATTAGGCAGAGGTGAGCGAAAGGTTTGAATCAATGTGTGAGTGGTGAGGAAACTCCTATAGCCACTAAAACCACATTTCCTCAGCTGCAGTGACTAACATTTGAAATTGCATAACTGCCTTATACATAGGCAGGTATTGTCAAGACACTTGACCCCTGTATTAGCATCAAAAGTGATTTACAGAAGTGACTAATACAGTAATTGACAACGGCTCAGAAAACAGGCACTTTAACTTCAGAATGTGACTGCCTACTAGTGATTATAAAATCACATTTAGTCACATGCGCCAAATACAACAGGTGTAGACCTTACAGTGAAATGCTTAAGAGCCCCTAACCAACAATGCAGGAAAAAATAATAATTGAGTAAGAATAAGAAATAAAAGTAACAAGTAATTAAAGAGCAGCAGTAAAATAACAATAGCGAGACTATACATGGGGGTACCGGTACGGTCTCAATGTGCGGGGGCACCGATTAGTTGAGGTAATATGTACATGTAGGTAGAGTTATTAAAGTGACTATGCATAGATGATAACAGAGAGTAGCAGCGGTGTAGGGGGGGGGGGGGGGGGGGGGGGGGGGGCAATGCAAATAGTCTGGGAAGCCATTTGATTAGATGTTCGGGAGTCTTATGGCTTGGTTTTTTTTATTTAACCAGGTAGAATAGTTGAGAACAAGTTCTCATTTACAACTGCGACCTGGCCAAGATAAAGCAAAGCAGTGTGACACAAACAACAGAGTTACACATGGAATAAACAAACATACAATCAATAACACAATAGAGAAAAAGTCTATATACAGTGTGTGCAAATGAGGTAAGATAAGGGCAATAAATAGGCCATAGTGGCAAAATAATTACAATTTAGCAATTAAACACTGGAGTGATAGATGTGCAAAAGATGAATGTGCAAGTAGAGATACTGGGGTGCAAAGGAGTAAAAAATAAATAACAGTATGGGGATGAGGTAGTTGGATGGCCTATTTACAGATGGGCTATGTACAGGTGCAGTGATCTGTGAGCTGCTCTGACAGCTGGTGCTTAAAGTTAGTGAGAAAGATATGGGTCTCCAGCTTCAGTGATTTTTGCAATTCGTTCCAGTCATTGGCAGCAGAGAACTGGAAGGAAAGGCGGCCAAAGGAAGAATTGGCTTTGGGGGTGACCAGTGAGATATACCTGCTGGAGCGAGTGCTACGGGTGGGTGCTGCTATGGTGACCAGTGAGCTGAGATAAGGCGGGGCTTTACCTAGCAAAGACTTATAGATGACCTGGAGCCAGTGGGTTTGGCGACGAATGTGAAGCGAGGGCCAGCCAACGAGAACATACAGGTCGCAGTGGTGGGTAGTATATGGGGCTTTGGTGACAAAACGGATGGCACTGTGATAGCAAATTGGATGCAGTCTGAGTAGAGTGTTGGAGGCTATTTTGTAAATGATGTCGGCGAAGTCAAGGATCATCAAGATAGTCAGTTTTACAAGGGTATGTTTGGCAGCATGAGTGAATGATGCTTTGTTGCGAAATAGGAAGCCGATTCTAGATTTAATTTTGGATTGGAGATGGTTAATGTGAGTCTGGAAGGAGAGTTTACAGTCTAACCAGACACCTAGGTATTTGTAGTTGTCCACATATTCTAAGTCAGAACCGTCCAGGGTAGTGATGCTGGACGGGCGGGCAGCGATCGGTTGAAGAGCATGCATTTAGTTTTACTTGCATTTAAGAGCAGTTGTAGGCCACGGAAGGAGAGTTGTATGGCATTGAAGCTCGTCTGGAGGTTAGTTAACAGTGTCCAAAGAGGGGCCAGATGTATACAGAATGGTGTCGTCTGCGTAGAGGTGGACCAGAGAATCACCAGCAGCAAGAGCGACATCATTGATGTATACAGAGAAAAGAGTTGGCCCGGGCAAAAGCTGTTTAGAAGCCTCTTGGACCTAGACTTGGCGCTCCTGTACCGCTTGCTGTGTGGTAGCAGAGAGAACAGTCTATGACTAGGGTGGCTGGACCCTGACAATTTTTAGGGCCTTCCTCTGATACTGCCTGGTGTAGAGATCCTGGATGGCAGGAAGCTTGGCACCAGTGATGTACTGGGCCGTACGCACTAAACTCTGTAGTGCCTTACGGTCAGAGGCCGAGCAGTTGCCATACCAGGTAGTGATGCAACCAGTCAGGATGCTCTCGGTGGTGCAGCTGTAGAACCTTTTGAGGATCTGAGGACCCATTCCAAATCTTTTCAGTCTCCTGAGGGGGAACAGGTTTTGTTGTGCCCTCTTCACGACTGTCGTGGTGTGCTTGAACTAGGGCTAGGTGATATATATCGTGTGACGATAGAAAATTGTCTATCGTTTCATATTATGCTCTCGTTTATTTCGTTGTGTCGCAAATCACACTCTTTATGGCAATATTTGGACATTTGCAACACAAACAAACATGAAGGGGAGTGAACGTGACACTGAGCACGGAGACCGTACCTAAAAGAGGGGCTACTTCGGTCGCAAGGGCATGGTTTGGGTATGTAAAGTCTGACACGCACCAGAAAACCATCCTCTGCTAAATATGCCGCAGGCCGGTCCCGACAACACGCTCAAACACCACTAACCTCTTACCACCTACGCAAGAATCATGTGAAACAGTATGGAGAGTTTACGGATGAGACCCAAAAAAGTACAGTTGAGTGCTCAAAACAAACTCGACTGACGTTGCAAGAGGCTTTTGCCCGCGGCACACCATATGGCAAAGAATCATGAAGATGAAAGGAGGTAACAGCCGCCGTCACAACTTACATTTGCAAAGACATGGCCCTAATTTACACTGTCGAGAAACGGGGGTTTTGTGAGTTGGTGCTAACACTTGACTCAAGGTACCAAATGCAAATACCTTTTATTTGTTGAGTATAATTCAAAATGTAATAAGAAATAGGCCTTTACATGTGGTCACTTTATATAAACTATTTATTAATTGAATTTACAGAATGTGTCTAACGTGATATGTATCGATTTCTGGATATGAGATTTTGGCCATATCGCCCATCCCTAACTTGGACCATGTAAGTTTGTTGGTGATGTGGACACCAAGGAACTTGAAGCTCTCAACCTGCTCCACTACAGCCCCGTCGATGAGAATGGGGGCGTGCTCGGTCCTCTTTTTCCTGTAGTCCACAAATCATCTCCTTTGTCTTGATCAGGTCGAGGGAGAGGTTTTTGTCCTGGCACCACCCGGCCAGGTCTCTGACCTCCTCCCTATAAGCTGTCTCATCGTTGTCGGTGATCAGGCCTACCACTGTTTTGTCATCGGCAAACTTAATGATGGTATTGGGGTCATGCCTGGCAGTGCAGTCATGAGTGAACAGGCAGTACAGTAGGGGACTGAGCACACACTCCTGAGGGCCCCGTGTTGAGGATCAGCGTGTTGGATGTGTTGTTGCCTACCCATGGTCAGTTGCTCGCAGTACACGTCCAGGTAATCCGTCTGTGAATGTTGATCTTAAGGATCCGCCCCCTTTTTTAAATTTTCGCCTAAAAAGACATACCCAAATCTAACTGCCTGTAGCTCAGGCCCTTAAGCAAGGATATGTATATTCTTGGTACCATTTGAAAGGAAACACTTTGAAGTTTGTGGAAATGTGAAAGGAATGTAGGAGAATAACACAATAGATTTGGTAAAAGATAATACAAAAAAAAAAACAAGTGTTCTTTTGTACCATCATCTTTGAAATCCATAATGTATTATTCCAGCCTAGGTGCAATTTAGATTTTGGCCACTAGATGGCAGCAATGTTTCTGCAACATTTGACTGATCCAATGAACCATTGCATTTCTGTTCAAAATGTTGTATCAAGACAGCCCAAATGTGCCTAATTTGTTTATTAATAACTTTTCATGTTCAAAATTGTGCACTCTCCTCACTCTTTCACTGTAATAGCTACTGTAAATTGGACAGTGCAATTAGCTTAAATTCTTGTTAATCTTCCTGACAATATCAGATATCTAAATTATGTTCTGGGAAATTTTCTTGTACTTACAACCTCATGCTAATCGAATTAGCCTGTGTTCGCTCAACCATCCCGTGGAAGGGACACTGATCCCGAAGAAGTTTTAAAGGTCTTACATCGGCTGCGGAGAGCGTGATCACAGTCTTCCGGAACAGCTGGTGCTCTCATGCATGTTTCAGTGTTATTTGCCTCGAAGCGAGCATAGAAGTAGTTTAGCTCATCTGGTAGGCTCGTGTCACTGGGCAGCTCTCGGCTGTGCTTCCCTTTGTAGTCTAATGGTTTGCAAGCCCTGCCACATCCGACGAACATCAGAGCCTATGTAGTACAATTCGATCTTAGTCCTCTATTGACGCTTTGATGGTTCGTCGGAGGGCATAGCAGGATTTCTTATAAGCTTCCGGGTTAGAGTCACGCTCCTTGAAAGTGGCAGCTTTAGCCTTTAGCTCAGTGCGGATGTTGCCTGTAATCCATGGCTTCTGGTTGGGGTATGTACGTATGTACGTCACTGTGGGGACGACGTCGTCGATGCACTTATTGATGAAGCCAATGACTGATGTGGTGTACTACCCAATGCCATCAGAGGAATCCCAGAACATATTCCAGTCTGCGCTAGCAAAACAGTCCTGTAGCTTAGCATCTGCTTCATCTGACCACTTTTCTTATTGATCTAGGCACTGGTGCTTCCTGCTTTAATTTTTGCTTGTAAGCAGGAATCAGGAGGATAGAATTATGGTCAGATTTGCCAAATGGAGGGCAAGCTTTGTATGCGTCTCTGTGTGTGGAGTAAAAGGTGGTCCAAAGTTTTTTCCCTCTGGTTGCACATTTAACATGCGGATAGAAATTTGGTAAAACTGATTTAAGTTTCCCTGCATTAAAGTCCCCGGCTACTAAGAGCGCCGCCTCTGGGTGAGTGTTTTCCTGTTTGCTTATGGCGGAATACAGCACATTCAGTGCGGTCTTAGTGCCAGCATCGGTCTGCGGTGGTATGTAGACAGCTACGAAAAATACAGCTGAAAAGTCTCTAGGTAGATAGTGTGTTCTACAGCTCATCATGAGATACTCTACCTCAGGCGAGCAAAACCTTGAGACTTCCTTAGATATCGTGCACCAGCTGTTATTTACAAAAATACACTCCACCGCCCCTTGTCTTACCAGATGCCCCTGTTCTGTCCTGCCGATACAGAGTATAACCAGCCAGCTGCATGTTGATGTCGTCGTTCAGTTTTGAATGACCCGTTGGGAGTTTAATCTTCCGCGTAGGTCATCGATTTTATTTTCCAAAGATTGCACGTTTGCTAGCAGAATGGAAGGAAGTTGGGGTTTAGTTGATCGCCTACAAATTCTCAGAAGGCAGGCCGCCCTCTGGCCCCTTTTTCTTCACCTTCTCTTCACGCAAATGACAGGGATCTGGGCCTGTTCCCGGGGAAACAGTATATCATTCAATTCGGGCTTGTCGGGACTAGTTAAAAAGAAAAAAAAGGATTCTGCCAGTTCGTGTTGAGTAATCGCAGTTCTGATGCCAAGAAGTTATTTTCGGACATAAGAGACAGTAGCAGCAACATTATGTACAAAATAAGTTACAAAATAAGTTACAAACAACACAAAGAAACAAACAAAAAACACAATTGGTTTGGAATACGTAAAACGTCATCCTTGTTCTCCGGCGCCATCTTATTTCCGGTTAATGCTCATGGGTGCAGCTCAAACAATAATCAGAGAACTGGAGGGGTTACCAAGGGCTTACTCTAGTGGTGCGGAAGTAGGTTTCAAAGTTGACATGGTCGTTAAAGTCGATTTCAAAGGCCTTCTTAGGCTTCCTCTTGCGACCCTCCTTCTCAGGCATGTTGTCCTCTACACACACACACACAAGCGAGACAGAGGAATGAACAGGTGATATTTAGTGGCCAATGCTGTTAAGGAATTCTCCCAAACACAGATAAAATACATATAAAACATGGCTTTGTGCATACAACCACCACTCACTCTTGTGCAGAGGTTTGAAGCGCCAGTAGCCAGGACCTGCCCAGGTAGCCATGGTCCTAGGGCTGAAGTATGAGTACTCTCTGGGCTGGTTGGACAGCTGCAGACACATGGTGGCTATGTCCCCCTCTCCAATGGGAATCACATCCCTGTGGACAGTCAGCCACACCACAGAATGACATTAAAATACATGGCCAGCAGCATACCACCCTACATCCCACTGCTGGCTTGCCTCTGAAGCTAAGCAGGGTTGGTTCTGGTCGGTCCCTGGATGTGAGACCAGATGCTGCTGGAAGTGGTGTTGGAGGGCCAGTAGGAGGCACTCTTTCCTCTGATAAAAATAAATAAAAGCCAATCCCCCTGTGCAGTGATTGGGGACATTGCCCTGTGTATGGTACCGTCTTTCAGATGGGACGTTAAATGAGTGTCCTGACTGTGGTCACCAAAGATCCCACGGCATTTATTGTACGAGTAGGGGTGTTAACCCCGGTGTCCTTGCTAAATCCCCAATCTGGCCTGCATACTCTCATGGCCACCTAATCGTCTAATTGGCTCATCCATCTCCCCTGTAACTATTGCCCAAGATGGAAAAGAAACATCAGTTTCATATTTAAACCTAGACTGAGAAAAATATGGATTTAATAAACACATCTTCAGTTAATCCAATTACTTTTGCTCGGATAAGTAACTCCAATTCTAAAGCCTGCCTGGACCTAAGTCAAGGAGTAGAGTAGAGCTTTTTCTGTCGAGTCAAATTGTTTCCCTTCATTCATCCAGACATCTAAACAGGATATTTAATGGGTTTGGGTGTGTTACCGTCATAACAGTTTTGAAACACTCAGGACATCATGGTACACACAACAACAACACACACCACAACAACAACAAAACTAGAGACAGAACAAGGTCAATTCAAGCTACCGGACCGGTTTCCTTGTGGGATACCGTTCCTCATGAAACATCCCTGGGATCCTCTATGGCAGGTATTCCCAAACTGGGGTACGCATAATGCTGTCTGGGATACGCCAAATAAAAATGTGATTCACACGTGTGTGTGTGTATATATATATACACAAAATATAAATTGGCTGTTTGAAAATGTGAAGATTTTTATATACACACACACACACACACACACACACACACACACACACACACACACACACACACACACACACACACACACACACATATAAAATCTTCACATTTTCAAACAGCCAATTTATATTTCCGAAAGGAGCTATACATTTGGGTGAGGTTTTTTCCCCCTCTTTCGAGTAGCCTCATTTCACTGCCCAAAATAAAATTAAACCATCTAGGGTTCAGCGAAATAACATCAAATACAGGTAGCCTAGTCAGAAAATGTACATACAATCACATTAACCGTTACTCTCCCGTGGGTGAAACCTTCACTCTTGCGCAGATATTTAGAAACAAAACATGCCAATTTGAAAAAAACAACACAGGAGTTTGAGCGAGAATTAAGATGACTTTCGAGTAGTAAGACATGTATAAAAGCAACAGATACCATTAATAAGACGGGGCTAGAAGTGTCTTATATGGTGAGCTACCGAGTGGCAAGGACAGGCAAGCCCCATACTATTGTGGAGGACTTCATTCTTCCTGCTGCAGTGGATATGGCTGGGACAATGCTGGGAGAAAAGGCCAATAAAACTATACAGACAATGCCTTCATCAAACAACACTGTTTCAAAACATCTCCATCCATGTTACTGATGTGTCGTGAAACAATTACTGCTTCGCATACAAGCCAGTGAATTCTATGCGTTACAGCTGGATGAGTCAACAGACGTGGCGGGCCTGGCACAGCTCCTGGTATATGTCCGTTACGTTTATGGGGGGTCAATTAAGGAAGACATCCTCTTCTGCAAACCAGGACAACAGGAGAGGTTATTTTTTAAATTACTGGACAGCTTTGTGACATCAAATGGACTTGTGATCAAGATGTGTTGGCATCTGTACTGATGGCGCAAAAGCCATGACAGGGGGACATAGTGGAGTGGTAACACGCGTGCAAGCATTTGCTCCTGATGTCACTTGGGTACACTGCAGTATCCACCGAGAGGCTCTTGCTGCCAAGGGAATGCCTGACAGCTTGAAAGACCTTTCGGACACTACAGTGAAAATGACTAACTTTGTTAAAGCAAGGCCCCTGAACTTGTGTATTTTCTGCATTATGCAATGATATGGGCAGCGACCATGTAATGTTTTTACAACATACAGAAGTGCGCTGGTTATCAAGGGGCAAATTATTGACCCGTTTTTTAAAATTGAGAGACGAGCTTAAAGTTCTCTTTACTGACCATAATTTTCACTTGTCTGACTGCTTGCATGATGACGAGTTAATCACATGACTGGCCTATCTGGGTGATGTTTTTTCTCACCTGAATGATCTGAATCTAGGATTACAGGGACTCTCCGCAACTATATTCAATGTGCAGGACAAAATTGAGGCTATGATTAAGAAGTTGGAGCTCTTCTCTGTCTGCATTAACAAGGACAACACACAGGTCTTTCCGTCATTGTATGATTTTTTTTGTGTGCAAATGAACTCAAGCTTACGGACAATGTCAAATGTGACATAGCGAAGCACCTGAGTGAGTTGGGTGCGCAATTACGCAGGTACTTTCCCGGAATGGACGACACAAACAACTGGATTCGTTATCCCTTTCATGCCCTGCCTCCAGTCCACTTACAAATATCTGAACAAGAGCCTCATTGAAATTGCAGCAAGCTGTTCTGTGAAAATTGAATTTAAATCAGAAGCCACTGCAGATTTCTGGATAGGGCTGCGCTCAGAGTATCCTGCCTTAGCAAATCGCGCGGTTAAGACACCGATGCCCTTTGCAACCACGCACCTATGTGAGAGTGGATGCTCGGCCCTCAAAAGCATGAAAACTAAATACAGGCAGACTGCGTGTGGAAAATTATTTAAGAGTGAGACTCTCTCCAATTCAACATTGCAGAGTTATGTGCTTCCTTTCAAGCACACCCTTCACTAACCTGTGGTGAGTTATTCACCAATTTTGATGAACAAATGTTTTTATATGCAAGATGGCTAAATATAGAGCAAAATTATTGATTATTATTATTATATAATTATTTGTGCCCTGGTTCTATAAGAGCTCTTTGTCACTTCCCACGAGCCAGGTTGTGACCAAAACTCACACTCATTCTTATGTTTAATAAATGTATCGTATAGTATAGTGTGTGTATGGTAGGCTTACAATGATGGCAAAAAACAACATTTGAGAATGCGCTGACCCTGGTGCTAGAGGGGGTACACAGCTGGAGGTTGAATGTTTGAAGGGGTACGGGACTATAAAGTGTTTGGGAACCACTGCTCAACGGGTATAAACAAGCAGAGTACCAACAAACGCCCCCAGGTTGTTACCACCCTGTAA
Organism: Salvelinus namaycush; assembly: GCF_016432855.1. Classification (NCBI taxonomy): domain Eukaryota; kingdom Metazoa; phylum Chordata; class Actinopteri; order Salmoniformes; family Salmonidae; genus Salvelinus; species Salvelinus namaycush. The sequence goes on from NC_052324.1 coordinate 30,945,673, forward strand.
CAAACACCCTCAGTACACTCACCTTCCTCTCCCCGGCCCTCCAGCCTTACATCCATCCTTGTGTTCCTTGGAGCCCTCTCCACCATAGTCCCCCTGACCCTCCTCATAGTCTCCATCAAAATCATCCCCAAAATCCTGACACTCCTCCTCATCCGGCTCCGGTTCTGCGTTCCGGTCAAACATGTGATCCCCCTGCTTCATCTTCTCCAGCATCTGGTTCATGGTCTGTAATAGAAGAACGATTTATATAGAGACTGTAGGGCTATATGACTACTGTATCAACGCAATACCTCCAATCTGTATCATTTCCAAACTAAAATAAAGACGTGTGCTTCCCAAATGGCACCCTATTCCCTATATCATGCACTATATTTGACCAGGGCCCATAGATTCCTGGTCAGTAGTGTGCACTATATAGGAAATAGGGTGCCATTTGGGATGCAGACTGTGTATATTGCCAGTGTATGTTGCTCTCACCTGGTCAGGGTTCCAGCTGGTGAAAGAGAAGTCTGCCAGGGAGGGGCAGATGGAGCTCTTCTCCTGGGTCTGCTGGAGACCACCTGTCCAGTCACACAATCATTTCATGAATGATACCATTAAATCGGAATATGTAGGCCAACTGCCAATCATTTACAGCAGTGTTTCTTAATCCTGGTTCTGGGGGGGTGCACATTTTTGTTTTGTCCTCGCACTACATACCCGATTCCACTAACAGACTCATCATCATACCTTAGATTAGTGGAATCAGGAGTGTAGTGCAAAACAAAAATGTGAACCATTTTGGGTCCCCAGGACCAGGATTGAGAAACACTGCCTTACAGCATCACTCAACAATCAACACAACCATCTATAGGCTCTGTGAAAATCTAGAGATACTATGCCAGACTACAGCAAAAACAGCCCAGGGGTCATATGTATTCATGTGTCTCAGAGTAGGAGCAGTGCTTAATTTAATCTGGATTCTGCTGCAACAGGATCCGGCACTTCACCGTTTCGTTTCGGAACCTATTTGCCAGGATTCAGTACCTGTCATGGTAAGAAAAATTATTTTCACTGTTTTCAATGTAAAAATGAAAGTTTACTCCACTAGATTTCTTCTGCCCCCTAACATATGTGATGTGAAAACATGCCTGATATTCAAAGAATTGATTTGTGTGGGCCGGCCCGGGTTTTTGCGCAACATTGTAGCCTATATAGACCAACGCACGTGGCCATTGCTGTGGTGAGAGAAAGAAACACGCCTGTATCTTACACTACATTATTTATTTCCGTATAGAACCATAGCCGCAAGAATTGTGCTGGAGGTGCCGCAGCACCCCTGATAAATGTTCATGTATTTACCAAAGTTAAAGAATTATTGCCGTCCGTTCAGAAATAAAGAGTAGGCCTATAATTTAGCCATAGAGGATCAATAACTTATTTCTTTTTTAATTAATAGCATAGCTGTGGATTGTGTGTAGCCCAATCACAACACAAGCCAAAAGACTGCTGAACAGTTCATCAAATGGCTATCCGGACAATTTACATTGACCCCCTTTTATTTATTAATCTTAATTGTTTTGCACCGCCTCTATGCACACTCACTAGACTCTACCCACACACGCTCACATGCATACTGATGCCACACACACACACTTTCACATACGCTGCTGCTACTCTGTTGATTATATATCCTGATTGCCTAGTCACTTTTACCTCTACCCACATGTACATACTGTATTACCTCAACTACCTCGTACCCCTGCACATTGACTCGGTACTGGTACTCCTTGTACATAGTCTTTTTGTTGTTACTATTTCCTTTTTATTTAGAAAATATATTTGTCTTACTTTTTAACTTTTGCATTGTTGGTTAGGGGCTTGTAAGTAAGCATTTCACTGTAAAGTCTACACCTGTTGTTTTCGGCGCATGTGACAAATAAAATGTGATTTGATGCCTACAGTCTGGAACGAGCAGTAAATCTGTAAGTGAACAGCATGCAGCCAAAACAGGCCTTTAGCAATAATTTCAAATACAATCTCAGGAAAACACAGGTTGTAAAGCAAATGGATCCTGCTGAAAAGACTAATATATGTCTACCAAGTCAACTATCAACTTCCAAATAGACCTATTGAGTGAACTTCATTGTTTTACAAAGTAAAACGAGAGAGAAAAGCTTTGGCACGAGCACATCAACCATCACCGGTGAGTGAGCTGCACATCATTGGGTGAGTCAGTGAAACTGGAAAGCTTTTTAAGACTAATTTCCTTTTCATATTGTACAATATGTGTGTCTCCACACACCTAAGCCTAGGCTATTGATGGATTCAAGACAAGGTCATTTTTATTGATGTCAGATTCTTAGTTTGTATCTAGAAATTCCAATAACTTGTTGGGTATTAAATATTCTGCTAAAGTCGCGAGTCATCTAAAATGATATAGAATTGCATGAACCGAGTTTATGAAAGACCAAATTTTTCTCGGATCCCAGGCTACAAAATGGTCCCCCATGTGTGCAACTTCTGCAAATCACCTCTACTGCGCTATGCCAGTATGCAAAAGCGATAATGCATCCGATGCTTTATTATGAAGGTGAAAGCATTTTTTTATGCGTTCCGGTACCTCAGAGCCCCCCAGGTCACCCCTCTCTCAGGCTCACTTTGATCAGGCACCTCCCAATTGACAAATTAAGCACTGAGTAGGAATGCTGTTCTAGGATCAGGCTCCCATTGTACACATAATCGTATACATTGTGATCTAAAAGGCAAAACTGCTAAATCAAACTTTTACTCTGAGGTACTTGCTACATATGTCCCCGGATCAAAGTGTGATGCTGACGTGACCCAGTCAATGTTACCTGTGAAGGGCTGCGCAGGGACGTGCTGCGGAGGAGACTGGGAGCAGGAGTGAGTGGAGTGCAGCAGGGTCATGTGGGAGGGGAAGAGCAGCTCACAGCGACTGTCTTCACTGAACAGCACTGACAGGAAGACACCTGCTGTGCTGCTCTCATCGAAGGACGACGCCATGCGCTGGAACATGGGGTCCACCTGGAGTTGGAGGGGTGGGATGATAATGAGGAGAATATTGGTGAGCTTACCATGTGTGAGTTTTGTAGGAACTTTCACAATCCTGTCTGGATCCAAACTCTCAGTAAATATCATAAGTCCTCTGGCTTTGTATTTATTATAGATCCCCATAAGCTGCTACCAATGCAGCAGCTACTCTTCCTGGGGTCCGGCAAAAGGCAGTTATACAATTTTAATAACATTACAATACATTCATAACAGATTACACAAATCAAATTTCATTGGTCACATACACATGGTTATCAGATGTTAATGCGAGTGTAGCGAAATGCTTGTGCTTCTAGTTCCGACAGTGCAGTAATATCTAACAATTAAACAACAACTACCTAATACACATACATCTAAAGGGATGGAATAAGAATATGTACATATAAATACAGTGGGGAGAAGAAGTATTTGATACACTGCCGATTTTGCAGGTTTTCCTACTTACAAAGCATGTAGAGGTCTGTAATTTTTATCATAGGTACACGTCAACTGTGAGAGACAGAATCTAAAACAAAAATCCAGAAAATCACATTGTATGATTTTTAAGTAATTAATTTGCATTTTATTGCATGACATAAGTATTTGATCACCTACCAACCAGTAAGAATTCCAGCTCTCACAGACCTGTTAGTTTTTCTTTAAGAAGCCCCCCTGTTCTCCACTCATTACCTGTGCACCTGTTTGAACTCGTTACCTGTATAAAAGACACCTGTCCACACACTCAATCAAACAGACTCCAACCTCTCCACAATGGCCAAGACCAGAGAGCTGTGTAAGGACATCAGGGGTAAAATTGTAGACCTGCACAAGGCTGGGATGGGCTACAGGAAAATAGGCAAGCAGCTTGGTGAGAAGGCAACAACTGTTGGCGCAATTATTAGAAAATGGAAGAAGTTCAAGATGACGGTCAATCACCCTCGGTCTGGGGCTCCATGCAAGATCTCACCTCGTGGGGCATCAATGATCATGAGGAAGGTGAGGGATCAGCCCAGAACTACACGGCAGGACCTGGTCAATGACCTGAAGAGAGCTGGGACCACAGTCTCAAAGAAAACCATCAGTAACACACTACGCCGTCATGGATTAAAATCCTGCAGCGCACGCAAGGTCCCCCTGCTCAAGCCAGCACATGTCCAGGCCCGTCTGAAGTTTGCCAATGACCATCTGGATGATCCAGAGGAGGAATGGGAGAAGGTAATGTGGTCTGATGAGACAAAAATAGAGCTTTTGTCTAAACTCCACTCGCCGTGTTTGGAGGGAGAAGAAGGATGAGTACAACCCCAAGAACACCATCCCAACTGTGAAGCATGGAGGTGGAAACATCATTCTTTGGGATGCTTTTCTGTAAAGGGAACAGGACGACTGCACCGTATTGAGGGGAGGATGGATGGGGCCATGTATCGCGAAATCTTGGCCAACAACCTCCTTCCCTCAGTAAGAGCATTGAAGATGGGTCGTGGCTGGGACTTCCAGCATGACAACGACCCGAAACACACAGCCAGGGCAACTAAGGAGTGGCTCCGTAAGAAGCATCTCAAGGTCCTGGAGTGGCCTAGCCAGTCTCCAGACCTGAACCCAATAGAAAATCTTTGGAGGGAGCTGAAAGTCAGTATTGCCCAGCGACAGCCCCGAAACCTGAAGGATCTGGAGAAGGTCTGTATGGAGGAGTGGTCCAAAATCCCTGCTGCAGTGTGTGCAAACCTGGTCAAGAACTACAGGAAACATATGATCTCTGTAATTGCAAACAAAGGTTTCTGTACCAAATATTAAGTTCTGCTTTTCTGATGTATCAAATACTTATGTCACGCAATAAAATGCAAATGAATTACTTAAAAATCATACAATATGATTTTCTGGATTTTTGTTTTAGATTCCGTCTCTCACAGTTGAAGTGTACCTATGATAAAAATTACAGACTTCTACATGCTTTGTAAGTAGGAAAACCCGCAAAATCGGCAGTGTATCAAATACTTATTCTCCCCACTGTATACGGATGAGCGATGACCGAGCGGCATAGGCAAGATGCAATAGATTGTATAAGATGCAGTATATACACATGAGTTGACTTATGTAAGATAATGTTAACATTATTAAAGTGGCATTATTTAAAGTGACTAGTGATTTGAGTCTCTATGTAGGCAGCAGCCGCTCTGTGTTAGTGATGGCTGTTTAGCAGTCTGATGGCCTTGAGATAACCGTTTTTCACCTGTACTGACATCGCCTTCTGGATGGTAGCGTGGTAAACAGGCAGTGGTTCGGGTTGTTGTTGTCCTTGATGATCTTTTTGGCCTTCCTGTGACATCGGTGCTTTAGGTGTCCTGGTGGGAATGTAGTTTGCCCCCGGTGATGCGTTGTGCAGACCGCACCACCCTCTGGAGAGCCTTGCGGTTGAGGGCGGTGCAGTTGCCGTACCAGGCGGGGATACAGCCTGACAGGATGCTCTCAATTGCCCATCATTAAAAGTTTGCCAGGGTTTTAGGTGACAAGCAAAATGTATTCAGCCTCCGGAGGCTGAAGAGGCACTGTTGCGCCTTCACCACACAGTCTGTGTGGGTGGACCATTTCAGTTAGTCTGTGATGTGCACGCCGAGGAGCTTAAAACTTTCCACCTTCTCCACTGCTGTCACGCCGATGTGGATAGAGGGGTGCTCCCTCTGCTGTTTCCTGAAGTCCACGATCATCTCCTTTGTTTTGTTGACGTTGAGTGAGGTTGTTTTCCTGACACCACACTCCGAGTGCCCTCACCTCCTCCCTGTTGGCTGTCTCGTCGTTGTTGGTAATCAAGCCCACTACTGTTGTGTCGTCTGCAAACTTGATGATTGAGTTGGAGGCGTGCATGGCCACACATGTAAGGTGGAGGTGATCCTTGACTAGTCTCTCAAAGCACTTCATGATGACAGAAGTGAGTGCTACGATAGTCATTTAGTTCAAATATCTTTGCTTTCCTGGGTACAGGAACAACGGTGGCCATCTTGAAGCATGTGGGGACAGCAGACTGGGATAGGGAGCGATTGAATATGTCCGTAAGAACACTAGCCAGCTGGTCTGCGCATGCTCTGAGGACGCAGCTAGGGATGCTGTCTGGGCCAGCAGCCTTGCGAGGGTTAACATGTTAAAATGTCTATTGTCAGCCACGGAGAAGGAGAGGCCCGCAGTCCTTGGTAGCGGGCCGCGTCGGTGGCACTGTATTATCCTCAACGCGGCCAAAGAAGGTGTTTCGTTTGTCTGGAAGCAAGACGTTGTCCGTGACGTAGCTGGTTTTCTTTTTGTAGTCCGTAACTGCCTGTAGACCCTGCCACATATGTCTCGTGTCTGAGCCGTTGAATTGCGACTCCACTTTTTCCCTATACCAACATGTCGGTTGTTTGATTGCCTTGCGGAGGGAATAAATACACTGTTTATATTCAGCCATGTTCCCAGTCATCTTTCAGACAGCAGCTCACAACACCTGGTGTGTGCCCTCAGGCCCCCACTCCACTACCAAATATCTACAACACAAAATCCATGTGTACTTGTGTGTATAGTGAGTATGTTATTGTGTGTGTATGCATGTGTCTGTGCCTATGTTTGTGTTGCTTCACAGTCCCCGCTGTTCCATAAGGTGTATTTTTATCTGTTTTTTATTTTATTTTTTAAAATCTGATTCTACTGCTTGCATCAGTTACCTGATGTGGAATAGAATTCCATGTAGCCATGGCTCTATGTAGTACTGTGCGCCTCCCATAGTCTGTTCTGGACTTGGACAGTGAAGAGACCTCTGGTGGCACGTCTTGTGGGGTATGCATGGGTGTCTGAGCTGTGTGCTAGTCGTTTAGACAGAGAGCTCTGTGCTTTCAACATGCCAATACCTCCCATAAATACAATTAGTGATTAAGTTAATCTCTCCTCCACTTTGAGCCAGGAGAGATTCATGTTTGCTCTCTGTGTACATCCAAGGGCCAGCCATGCTGCCCTGTTCTGAGCCAATTGCAATTTTTCTAACTCCCTCTTTGTGGCACCTGACCACACGACTGAACAGTAGTCCAGGTGCGACAAAACTAGGGCCTGTAGGACCTGCCTTGTTTATAGTGCTGTTAAGGTAGAGCAGTGCTTTATTATGGACAGACTTCTCCCCATATTAGCTACTGTTGTATCAATATGTTTTAACCATGACAGTTTACAATCCAGGGTTACTCCAAGCAGTTTAGTCACTTCAACGTGCTCAATTTCCAGTGGCATGTCATTAGTAAAGATTGAAAAAAGTAAGGGGCCTAGACAGCTGCCCTGGGGAATTCCTGATGCTACCTGGATTATGTTGGTGAGGCTTCCGTTAAAGAACACTCTCTATGTTCTGTTAGCCGGATAACTGTTTATCCACAATATCGCAGGGGGTGCAAAGCTATAACGCATACGTTTTTCCAGTAGCAGACTATGATCAATAATGTCAAAAGCCCACTGAAGTCTAACAAAGCAGCCCCCACAATATTTATCATTAATTTCTCTCAGCCAATCATCAATCATTTGTGTAAGTGCTGTGCTTGTTGAATGTCCTTCCCTATAAGCATGCTGAAAGTCTGTTGTCAATTTGTTTACTGTAAAATAGCATTGTATCCGGTCCAAAAAAAAAATCAAAACTTTACTAAGGCTTGGTAAGAGGCTGATTGGGTGGCTATTTGAGCCAGTCATTCCGCTATTCTTAGGTGGCAGAATTACTTTTGCTTCCCTCCAGGCCTGATGGCATACACTTTATAGTAATACAATAATAACAATTATTTCACCTCTTCCACACTCACTTTACAAAATTCAAAAGGCTTTCCGCACCAATTCCATTTATATTCCGAGTTTGGCTATGTGTCTCAAAATTGTCCAGGTAACGCCACATCAAACCTCACAGGCATTGCCTGGTCCTTTACCGCAGGCTATTCCTGGAGCAGGAAAACCATCACTTACCTCAAACTTCCTCTCTGACTCAGAGCTGTTGATGTTGCTCAGGTTCTGCTCCACAGTCTTTTTGGGAGGCCTCTTCTTCTTCACCACCTGCTTGGCAGCCAGCTCTCTTGCAGCACCCTCCTCCATCTCTCCCCCATCTCCTGCTCCATGCTCTATACGCATAGGAAAAGGTCAGAGCCTGATCTTTTATTGACAACAATTATTATTATTTTTACGACAGAGCAAGTCACAGTATGGCACCATATTCCCTATATAGTGCACTACGCTGTGGACCATGGTCAAACGTAGTGCACTATAAAGGGAATAGTTTGCCATTTGGGACACACAGACAGTGTATGGATGTTATAGTTAAGAGGCTCTCACCTTCCCCAGGCTTGGTCTCAGCACCCAGTCCTCCCAGTACTCTGTATGCATCAGCATGGACAGCATCCACTCGGACTGCGTAAATCTTGGTGCTTGCGTCCAAGGTACCCGCTGCCACCTTGGCAAGGACAGAGAAAAACACATTATTTCATACAGCCAACAGACGCTAGGCCCATAAAGTGAAATGACCAGTCTGTCATCAATATACTCCATTAGTTTGGAATAAGCCTATAAAAACAAACAATGTATATCTTAAGTGGTTGCGCTACAATCTTATTTCTTCATTAGTAGATTATACTTTAATCTCCTCAATAGTAGCACAAATCTGAAGTTTTGTGATGAGTAAATTTAAAGAGACATAAGAAACAGAAACTACAATAAAGGAATAATTAATGTATCAAGCCATACCTTGAAATTTGTGAGCTCAGAATCCTTCTGTTTGAGGATGTCAGCCATGTAGTCAATCAGGTGGAGACCAAAGGCATTTTTGGTGGTAATTTTCTACAAAAATAGGACAAAGTTTTGTGAATCTGAGACGCCAGTTTCCAATAACCTGCATGGTTGGAGATACAGTGCCTTCAGAAAGTATTCACACCCCTCGACTTTTCCCACATTTTGTTCTGTTATAGCCTGAATTTAAAATGGATTAAATTGAGATTGTGTGTCACTAGCCTGCCTACAGACAATACCACATAATGTCAAGGTGGAATTATGTTTTTATTTTTGCAAATTAATAACAAAAATTACATCGGAAATGTCTTGAGTCAATAAGCATTCAACCGCTTTGTTATGGCAAGCCCAAAGAAGTTCAGGAGTAATAATTTGCTTAACCAGTCACATAATAAGTTGCATGGACTCACTGTGTGCAATAGTGTTTAACATGATTTTTGAATGACTACCTCAATCTCTGTACCCCACACATACAGATAACTGTAAGGTCCTTCAACCAAGCAGTGAATTTCAAACACAGATTCAACCACAAAACCAGGGAGTTTTTCCAATGCCTTGCAAAGAAGGGCATCTATTGGTAGATGGGTAAAAATAAAAAAAGCAGACATTGAATATCCCTTCGAGCATGGTGAAGTTATTCATTATTAATTACACTTTATATCAATACACCCAATCACTACAAAGATACAGAAGTCCTTCCTAACTCAGTTCCCGAAGAGGAAGGAAACCGCTCAGGGATTTCACCATGAGCCCAAATGTGAGTTTAAAACAGTTACAGTTTAATGGCTGTGATAGGACAAAACTGAGGATAGATCAACAACATTGTAGTTACTCCACAAACACTAACCTAATTGACAAAGTGAAAAGAAGGATGCCTGCACAGAATAATATTCCAAAACATGCATCCTGTTTGCAATAAGGTAACAAAGTACAACTGCAAAATATTTGGCAAAGAAATTACCTTTATGTCCTGAATATAAAGCGTTATGTTTGGGGCACATTGAACACAACATATCACTGAGTAGCACTCTTCATTTTTCCCAAGGCTGTATCATGTTATGGGTATGCTTGTCATTGGCAAGGACTAGGGAGCTTTTTAGGATACAAATAAACAGAAGCACTAAGCACAACCATAAAGGAACAGAGCTGAAAAATAATAAGGTGCAAATGTTGTACAATCCAGGTTTGCTAAGTTCTTATAGACTCTTCCAGAAAGACACACAGCTAAAATTGCTGCCAAATGTGATTGTAACTTGTACTGAGTTAGGGCTGTCATGAAAAAAACACATTTCCACTTTGTCATTATGAGTGTGTAAATAGGTGAGAATTTATTTTATTTTATTTATTTTGAATTCAGGCTGTAACAAAATGTGGAATAAGTCAAGGGGTATGAATACTTTCTGAAGGAAACATATGACGCCATAAGAAATGACTAGGAGCGAGAACATCACATCAACATTTCCTTGGGATGTATTCTGCCCCTCTTAGAAAAGTGTCTGTTAACGGCAGTATATGCATGCACGTGCTGCTTACATTTTCAGTGGAGAGCTTGATGCAGGTGGAGTAATGCTCTGAGATCTGTGCATTTGACAGTATGGGCACAGCAGCAGGGGTCCCCGTGGTGCTGAACACAAACACAAGGATTGTCTCTTACAAAGGTCTAAATCAATAGAACACCTGTCAAGATGTAGTACTAAAGGAGATTACTGGCAGAGAGAGGGCTTGTCCTACCTATGAGAGGTAGATTCATTAAATGAGGAGTCAGCGGCAGCTTGCAAGTCAATGACCCGGGATCTGCGCCTCTGACGCCGCTCTAGCTCATCATCGTTTCCCTCGAAAGATGCGAAGAGCGGGGTGCTGCTCGCGGCAGGAGAGGCGCCCCTGTGCTTCAGGGACGGTGAGGCCCACTGACGCACCCGGGAAAGGGGTGAGGACGATGAGCTCATCGTGACTGCCTGGGGGGAGAGGGACACAGAGATGTACATTAAGTTCTTTATTCCTCTCTGCTCCCTGAAGTTGCATTTATTAAAATGAGTTATACTGTCGGTACAGTAACGTTAGCTGTTGGATATTTGATCATAGGAGCCTAGCTATCTAACGTTACGAAAGCAAAGGCAGCTTGATTTTTTTTTTTAAAGCAATCCTAAATTAACAACGTTTTTGTTGTTGGCCACCTGTAAACAAAGTAATTTTAGTTAGCACTTGGGCTGGCAAAGCTAAACCTAGTCAGCCTAAATACAGGAAGGTATCGTTTGTGATTGTTGGTAGCTTTGATACTATCGTTAACGTTACCTAGTTAGCCAACTTTTTAGTTAGCTAAAAACATAACTGGATTAGATAGATAACTTGCTATATCTGATATCAATAAACTAGTTAAGTTAGCTAAAGTTAGTTAAGGTTGGTGTGGGTATAATTTGTGTAACGTTCCAACAGGAATCTGTTCCAAAAACTTCGTAAATAACAAGGATGCTAACTAAAATTAGCTAATTTGCAATACCCAACAAGGATGTTAACTAAAATTTGTTTATTTGCCATACCCAGATTTTGTTTATGCTAGCTAACGTTGCTGTATGAAAACAAAAGCTGTAACTAGATTGAATTCGTACATTACCTCGATTATTTCCAAAGCTTCTGGAACAGTGAACTGTTTCTTTATAGATAGCTACATTAAAATGAAAACAAAGCGTGTTTTGCTTTGTAGGAATGCACTTTTGTTCCTGATCAGATTTTAAAATGTGCGCCGAAGGGTTTACGTAACGACAGTGTGCATTACCATGTTGAATCGACACTCGACTCCGCCCCATTGAGGTAGCTCCGCCAATACCACATTTTGTGTTTAGACACCCGATTAGCCACCAATCACCCCATTAAAAGGTGGAAACATTTTACCAATCACACCATTGTTTCCACCTTTTAATGGGGTGATTGGTGACTAATCGGGTGGTTTAGAAGATGACAAACTGGGGGAGTGTTACCGAGGTGCCGAAAAACTTTTTGAGGGGACATTTCTACCATTAAATATTTTCTCTGGTGTTTTATCTCCAGAGTGGGTGACCCACCTGCGGTGCAGAGTCCTCTCTCTAATTAAAAATATTTGACCAAGTTGTGTCCCCAAATGGCACCATATTCCAGAGCAAATCAAAATGTATTTGTCACATACATTAGCAGATGTTAATGCGAGTGTAGCGAAATGCTTGTGCTTCTAGTTCCGACAATGCAGTAATAACCAACGAGTAATCTAACCTAACAATTTCACAACAACTACCTTATACACACAAGTGTAAAGGAATGAAGAATATGTACATAAAAATATATGAATGAGTGATGGTACAGAACAGCATAGGCAAGATGCAGTAGATGGTATCGAGTACAGTATATACATATGAGATGAGTAATGTAGGGTATGTAAACATATAAAAGTGGCATTGTTTAAAGTGTCTAGTGATACATGTAACGGATGTGAAATGGCTAGCTAGTTAGCGGGTACGCGCTAATAGCGTTTCAATCAGTTACGTCACTTGCTCTGAAACCTAGAAGTAGTGTTGCACCTTGCTCTGCAAGGGCCGTGGCCTTTGTGGAGCGATGGGTAACGATGCTTCGTGGGCGACCGTTGTTGATGTGTGCAGAGGGTCCCTGGTTCGCGCCCGTGTCGGGGCGAGGGGACGGTTTAAAGTTATACTGTTACATTGATGCTGTTGACCCGGATCACTGGTTGCTGCGGAAAAGGAGGAGGTTGAAAGGGGGGTGAGTGTAACGGATGTGAAATGGCTAGCTAGTTAGCGGGTACGCGCTAATAGCGTTTCAATCAGTTACGTCACTTGCTCTGAAACCTAGAAGTAGTGTTGCACCTTGCTCTGCAAGGGCCGTGGCCTTTGTGGAGCGATGGGTAACGATGCTTCGTGGGCGACCGTTGTTGATGTGTGCAGAGGGTCCCTGGTTCGCGCCCGTATCGGGGCGAGGGGACGGTTTAAAGTTATACTGTTACATACATGCATTACATCAAGATGGCAAGATGCAGTATATGGTATAGAGTACAGTATATACAGTGGGGAGAACAAGTATTTGATACACTGCCGATTTTGCAGGTTTTCCTACTTACAAAGCATGTAGAGGTCTGTAATTTTTATCATAGGTACACTTCAACTGTGAGAGACGGAATCTAAAACAAAAATCCAGAAAATCACATTGTATGATTTTTAAGTAATTAATTTGCATTTTACACCGCAGATGTTATTGCGGTGTAGCGAAATGCTTGTGTGATTGTGACAAGTCTGTTTATATTTGGCTTGGCTAGCTAGCTATCTTGCTAATTGTGATTTGAATGATGCAGCAATACCAGATAAAGAGCATCTGCTTTTTGGCACCCTGCCCCAGTTTCTAGAGGGAAGTGGACTGCGGTGAGGAGATGCAGAGGCTTGCATCGGCTTTTCTGGACCGCTGCTGATGTGTACTGCCGCTTTCTCTCTCAAGATAGTACCTTTCTCAACTGCTTATCATCTAAAGCTGTGCAAGACCATCACCCAAGAACTGCCATATTCCTACATTTGTTTTGTTAAATTGTTTTTTGTTTATTTTGTTTTTGAAGCAACTTTGAGATTCTACTTGTAATGAAAGCACTACATTAAAGAAATCGATTATTATTTATTTTTAAAGTCTATTTAGAAAAGATAAAGGTCCCTGGTTTAGGCCAAAACCTTATCATTGTAATTGAGTTTAGGTTTGGATATTGAAATATTTTCCCTATTTCCGTCATAAAAAACACGTTGGTAACCTATGAAAGAATTGCTAGACTAATTCAAACCATAAATGACACTAGACGGCGGTAAGTAGGTCTAGAAGAGAACAGAATCATTGCATTGAGTAGGTTTGTCGCCTTTCCAATATAAGTATTTTATAGTTCTGTATCAAATGGTGATCAGGACTGTGTATTATGATGTAGTAATAGTTAGTGAAATTGTGTGCACAGATATTTGGTTTTAACATTTCACCCCTTATGAATAAACATACAACCATTGCACATGTGTACTCTTTCAACAAACGCTATTGCCTATCAATGGGTCTCACCATATGTAGTCTATTTGTCTATTCCATTTGATCTATGCTACTCTAGTGCCAATGATCTCTCCGTCAGCTTATAAAAGGTCGACACACAGATATTATTGATATTTTTGGTTCCATTGGCCATCAGAGAAAGGCCTTTGGAAAAGGACAATGTTGGTGAGTGTGGGCTATACAAAATCTTATAGCCTATGAAAACATTTGTTTCAAACATACTGTATTTACAGTAGACTATCTTAAGATATATGTTCTTCCATATTTTAAGAGGGATACTATTCATTACACATCGATTTTTTGACAGATGTATGATAGAAATCAATACTCTATTTTGGATATTAAGCCTGTCTGTGTAAGGGTAAATACTCTTGTAGACAGAATGTTACCAACGTTGATTGATTTCATTCAGTAGGCTGCTGCATTCACACTGACGTGTTTAGGTTCTCATTCGATGTTGTCATGTGAACAGTCACGTAGTATCAAAGATAAACTGCTGTTCTACTTAATACCAATATAGCCTTGCTAGCCTTCTACTGTATGTCGCTTTGCTAAGACCAAAATTGCACACTTGGAATCTGACTCCCCTGCCAGTTGGTTTTGGAATTTAACAGTGACGGAATATATTTCACAGCTGAAGAGGTGAATGAAGAGAGGGATGCCCCCCGGGACTATGTAAAGGGTTTGTCAAAAACTAAAGGTGGGAGTGATAAGGTTGAGAGAGAAACAGAGAGCGAGAGAAAAAGGAAAAGAGAGGAATGGAATGGAACAGGAGCCACAACCACAGACATAAACAATGCCTTTGTTACGCTCGTTGATAGATGAAGACCAAGGTGCAGCGTGGTAGGCGTACATTTTTCTTTATTTTCAAATGACACCAAAAAACAACAAAACGAACGTAAAGCTCTGTAGCGCCAAACAGCAACTATACAAAGACAAGATCCCACAAACTAGGGTGGAAAACAGGCTGCCTAAGTATGATTCCCAATCAGAGACAACGATAGACAACTGCCTCCGATTGGGAACCATACCCGGCCAACAAAGAAATAGAAAACTAGAATGCCCACCCAAATCACACCCTGACCTAACCAAATAGAGAAATAAAAAGGCTCTCTAAGGTCAGGGCGTGACAGCCTTTGTCTCGTTCACCAGAGAGAAGTTTTAATTCACCACAGGTCTTGCATGCATTGTTGTGTTGCTGCCATTACATATTTTCTCTGGTGATTTATATCCCCAGAGCGGGGTGACCCACCTGCGGTGCAGTCTTCTCTCTAAATTAAAAGATTTGACTAAGTTTGTGTCCCAAATGGCACCGTATTCCCTACAGGACCCATAAGATAGTAGTACACTATATAGGGAATAGGGTGCCATTTGGGACGCTGAATAAGTTAATAGACTGCTGCTGCACTGGTGGTCTGTGTGTTGATTGGTATGGTAGGATGCCTGCCTCCTTCGTGTGTGTGCCTCCCTCCCTCCCTCCCTCCGTGGCGATTTTAGCATGTAAATATTGGTGGGGCAACATTTTGTTTAGATGCATGCAGTGATGGAAAAAGTACGCAATTGTCATACTTGAGTAAAAGTAAAAGATACCTTAATAGAAAATGACTCAAGTAAAAGTGAAAGTTACCCAGAAAAATACTACTTGAGTAATTCCATACAGTATTCTATACTATTCTACGGTATCTTAGTCACTTAATGTTTACATATCTGGCATTACTCATCTCATATGTATATACTGTTTTCTATACTATTCTACGGTATTTAAATCACTTAATGATGTTTACATATCTTGCATTACTCCTCTCATATGTATATACTGTATTCTATACTATTCTACTATATCTTAGTCCGTTCCGCTCTGACATCGATCATCCATATGTATATAGTCTTAATTCATTTCTACTTAGATTTGTGTGTATATGTTGTGTAATTTGTTAGATATTACTTGTTAGATACTACCGCACTGTCGGAGCTAGAAGCACAAGCATTTTGCTACACCCACAATAACATCTGCTAATCACGAGTATGTGACCAATAAAATATGATTTGATTTGAAGAGTTACAGGGTGTGTTAAGTTGTGGTGACCCATCCTTTCCGGTTGTTGGTCTGAAGTAGGACTAAATATATTTTAATAGTGGAGTATGGTGGTGTTTTTTGTTGTTGTTGTGAGTGTAGTGTTAGATTTTAGGGTATTTGTTTATTTTTCAAGCAAAGTATAAAGAGTTATACTGCAGTCTAGTATGTGGCGGTAATGCAACATTTATTGGATGCCAACCGCCGTTAAACCTCATTGAAGAAGAAGCTTTCTTTCAGCAATGCTACACTTGGCTATCAGCGGAGCTTTGTCTGGCAGTGAAACAGTTCATTCAGCCTCATTTACTGCCTTTAAAAAAAGCATAGCTGATATGGCTGACTTGCTTAAACAAATGTGGTTTCTACTGACAATTGAGATGTACAAACTATGGCATATTTCATTTTTACATTTTTAAATTGAACCTTTATTTAACTAGGCATTTAATGGGATGATGAGCAGATAAGAGGCAATCCTTAATCAATTAAGACATTAATGAGCGAGCTAGGACGGACATAGTCAATATAACTGTTTGTTCAGCACTTTGGAAATGTACAGCAACAGAATTCAGAACATGGGCCATTCTTACAGTGTTCTCTCTGTACACCAAGTCAGAACCGTAGAATAAATAAAGGTGGCATATAAGCAGACAATGAAAGCTCTTGCAATATTCTATGATTACATTTCTCTAAAACAGGCTATAGGCTACATGTGCACCACCAAGTCAGAATAGTAGGCTAAGTTATGAGGGGGAAAGGCACCAAATTATTAGGGTGAGGCACATCGGCTACTAACAGCTTACTACACAACATACAGTTAGTATGAATTTCTTAGCAACAGTATACATATCTCGCAGGCATATTACATTGTTTATGCAGCAGCATACAATACATTTTTGGAATCACCTTGTTGTGCTGTGCTCACTTGAATAGGAAGGTGGCGCAGCGGTCCTTCGTGGACAAATTTTGTCATTAAACGTTGTCATCAAAGTCGGGCATTCTTTGGATTTATGGTGCTTTCAAGACAACTGGGAACTCAGAAAAAACAAGGTTGAATTATGACGGCAGTGATCTTCAGGTCAGAGCTCTAGAAAGAGACCCCAAGTTCCCGACATGGAATACCGAGTTGGATGACCGTTCAAAACTTATTTTCCTAGTTGGAGCTCTTTTTTTATTCATTGTCTTGAACTCACTGAAGTCTGAGATTTTGCCGTTCCGAGTTTCCAGTTGTTTTGAACGTGGCAAATGTATTCAATCTTTTATAGCCCATGGTGTTGAATTGGTCTATCCTTTTAAGCTTGAAAAAGAGTCCCTTAAACCCAGACTTGAACCACACACCCACTCCACTGAATAGCAGGCTAGTGATTGCTTTGCAACGCTTGCAGTTAGCCACTGATTCCTTCCAAACCACTGATTGTTGAATTTGCGATTTCCAACTTGTTGTGTAATGTTTATGTCCAATGGCCGATGAGCACCGATACATTTAATCTATAATTTCTCTTCATATGACAAGGATTGAAAAGGATTTGCCAGTAGATTGTCGACTTGATTCATGATGATGATTGCTAGCTTGCTAGCTAAGATTTCGAAAGTATGTCCATTCAAAGCGACGGTAGATATAACGTGATTTTCTCTGTGGGCAATGACCTTGAGCCTTCTTGGATGGGCACTTCTAATGTAACTCTATGGCAGCACCCAAAGGGCTTGAATTTTCGAGCTCTACCCGTACATTTTGCGGTGATGTAGGCTATGCCCTACCTGCCCTGAAAGACGGGTCACCACTGCCCTCCCATTTCCCCATGGATTCCCAGTGTTAATCCGTTAGAGCTGGTGTTTATGGAGGAAGACACCATACTGGCTGTGACTGGGGCTGTTGCAGTGACCTTACTACCACCACACCAGTCATGACCGCAGTAAAATTCCACGTGACCACGGTAATCTCCTTTTATGCATTCTGAACATGCTTTGGTAATACCCAATTTGCTAATGACCATCAGGTCCTAATGGCCTACTGTCCCTCTAACCATCAATGCAAATGCAATCGAAAATCACATCAAACACTTATTGTCAAAACAGTAGGCCTATCATAATTTTAAAACTCACCTCACTGTGATGATCAATTTAAAGAAACAAGTTCAACAGCCATTTGAAACAGTGTAAAACCTGATTGTTGTGGTGTTGTTTCAAAGCCTAACACAATGAAATGGACAGTGTTTTCTAAGGTGAGGATTAATTCAAAACACCATATGCATATTAGAGTTTATGCTTATCCATACATAATTGGTCTAGCCTATACTCCAAAATTAAACAAATTTGAGTAATCGCTTTTGAGTGTGGACTGTATTATTATGCATACTGCATGGACTGGTTAGCTTATGCTACGCTCCAAAATGTATATCCATGAGTCTGGGAGAGAACGTATAGCCTTAGGC
This sequence comes from Salvelinus namaycush, assembly GCF_016432855.1. Lineage (NCBI taxonomy): Eukaryota > Metazoa > Chordata > Actinopteri > Salmoniformes > Salmonidae > Salvelinus > Salvelinus namaycush. The sequence continues at coordinate 30,964,024 of NC_052324.1, forward strand.
GATGCTGTTGTAGCCTAATAATAGGGAATTGTTAATATTTTCATAATGAAATGGGTGACACATTACCTTTAGCGATAAAGAATATCTCACCACCATGAGTTTCCATCTCCTTCTCGCTCTCCATTATTCCTTTCTCGAGCGTGTTGACGGGCTGTGAACAGTTTAGTGAATATGTTTTGTTGCGATTTTCCTGAATAGATTTCACTTGGATTCCCAATTTTAGCATGGGTAGCTGCAGGAACAAGGTTGGAGAGCCGTGCCATATAGGGCTGGGGCGGAATATCACCTATCGGGCAGCGAGAGCATGCTCCTCAAACAGTGGTTGATGCGTGGAGTGAAAAGAGTGTTCTTATGCACTACATGACCAAAAGTATGTGGACACCAGCTTGTCGACCATCTCATGGGCATTAATACGGAGTTGGTCCCCCCTTTGCTGCTACATCAGCCTCCACTCTTCTGGGAAGGCTTTCCACTAGATGTTGGAACATTGCTGCGGGGACTTGCGTGTTCATTCAGCCACACCATTTTACTGCCAATGTTTGTCTATGGAGATTGCATGGCTGTGTGCTCGATTTTGTACACCTGTCAGCAACGGGTGTGGATGAAATAGGTGAATCCACAAATTTGCAAGGGAGTCCACATACTTTTGTATATATAGTGTATTTATTTTTCAGCTGCTCATATTAAGCACATGATCCGCTATAAAACCAAAGTAGCCAACAAAACGGACCGTTGGAAAAGCGCATGGCCTCCATTCGCTATTCCAGTGCATACAGATGACATGTCTTTTTCCCCTGCCCCTGTACATTTTATGGGCTGCATGGCACGACTATAGGCTATTGATGGTTTGCGCTCTGTTCCTTGCCTCAGGCTGCACAGCTGTTCTCATCAAGTGATCATATTTTCAGACTGTTCTCAATTTAATCTTGTCTTTACTAATATGTAAAAAATGTTTAAAAAAAAAGTAGAATGGCCCATATATTATATGTTTAGATTTCTAAGACACTCTAAGGTTTGTATTATTCACAACTAAAGCTGCCAAATATCTCTAAATCTAGCATAGGCCTGTTTCAAACTTTTACGCTCAACATAGCCACTTCAAATGCTCACTCTCTCCATAATCAGAAAAATATCCTTTCTATTTTATTTAGCTACATTCAATTATACTGAACAAAAATATAAATGCCACATGTAAAGTGTTTTCCCCATGTTTCATGACCTGAAATAAAAGATTCTCTCAAATGTTGTGCACAAATTTGTTTACATCCCTGTTAGTGAGCATTTCTTCTTTGCCTAGATAATCCATCCCCCTGACAGGTGTGACATATCAAGAAGCTGATTGAGTTTATTTTATTTTTACAGGGACAGTGCTCATTAATCAACGTTTCAGTAAAAGTGACGGTTTTAGCCAGCCGGCTAATTTTCAACCGCAGTCCCTGGGCAGGTTATTAAAAACAATTACAATACAGATAATCAATGAGCAGTGAGCACACGCAGAGCAACATAGGACAGGCAAGACATAGCATACAGACAGAGCAACATAGCACAAAAAGCAACAAGAAAAAATCCATAAAAGCAACAAAGTGTTTCCACACCTCACAAGCTACAGACAACAGATAACATGACAATACACAATTAAACAGCATGATCATTACACAGGTGCACCTTGTGCTGGGGACAATAAAAGGCCATTCTAAAATGTGCAGTTTTGTCACACATCACAATACCACAGATGTCTTAAGTTTTGAGGGAGTGTGTTTTAGAGAATTTGTCAGTACGTCCTACTGACCTCATAACCGCAGACCATGTGTAACCACGCCAGCCCAGGACCTCCACATCAGGCTTCTTCACCTGCGGGATTGTTTGAGGAAGTGTTGAGAAGTATTTCTGTCTGTAATTTTGTGGAGAAAACAAATTCTGATTTGCTGGGCCTGGCTCCGTCGTGGGTGGTCCTAGCTCCCAAGTGGGTGGGCGTATGCCCTGCCAGGTCCACTCGTGGTTGCGCCCTTGCTAAGTCATGTGATATCCATAGATTAGGGCCTAATTCATTTATGTAAATTGACTGATTTCCTTATATGAACTGTAACTGAAATTGTTGCATGTTGCTTTTTGTATTTTTGTTCAGTATTATATTCTTCTTACTATAAAATCATATAAAAGAAAAATGATGGCGCAGACTTATAAACATATCTTGTCAGGTAAATGTACAAGCCTACAGCCTATGATATGGAGCTTAGCCAGATAACTAACATACAGTAGGCCAACTCATATTCTGTTCTCCTGAAAAATATTTTCTTCATATCATAATGTTTCTTTAGACCTGACTAAAATAAATAATGGATTTATTGTGATGGTGTATATTAAATTGATTAATTAGACTTTTTTAAACGTAGATGTCCCAAAGGCATGCATCACTGGCTTGTATGCGTGGAGGCCTGGAGATGCTAAATATGTTTATGTTAATTAACCGTCAATTACCGTGGGCCGGCTGCCAAAATGTCATTGCCGCCACAGCCCTAGCTGTGACATGGAATTTTAGGGGAGATCAGATGGTAGGAGGCAGCAAATAAGAGGTATCTTAGGGAGAGAGAAAGGACAGAAGAGGGGAAACAGCGAAAAGGTGTCACGCTCTGACCTTAGATATCTATGTTTTCTTTATATTTTGGTTAGGTCAGGGTGTGACAAGGGTGGGTATGCTAGTTTTGTATTGTCTAGGGTTTTTGTAGTTCTAGGGGTTTTGTATGTCTATGTTGGCCTGATATGGTTCCCAATCAGAGGCAGCTGTTTATCTTTGTCTCTGATTGGGGATCATATTTAGGTAGCCATTTTCCCTTTGGTGTTTGTGGGTTCTTGTTCTATGTTTAGTTGCCTGTCTGTACTATTCATATAGCTTCACGTTTCGTTTTGTTAGTTTGTTCAGTGTTAATTCTTTAATAAATAGAATGTACACTGTCAGAGTCGTGTGTATAGGTGGCAGGGAAGTCAGGCGCAGGAGAGTCAAACGGAGTGTAAAATGGAGTCTTTTAATGAAAGTCCAAATACATGCTCCATAACACTAATAAGAAACGAACAAACAAATATGGGTACGAAGACCCGTCGCGCACCTATACACATAAAAAACAATACTAACAGGAAACAATCTCTGACAAAGACATGAGGGGAAACAGAGGGTTAAATACACAAGAGGTAATGGATGGGATTGAAAACAGGTGTGTGGGAAGACAAGACAAAACCAATGGAAAATGAAAAATGGATCGATGATGGCTAGAAGACCGGTGACGTCGACCGCCGAACACCGCCCGAACAAGGAGAGGCAACGACTTCGGCAGAAGTCGTGACAGTACACATACAACGATGCGCCTTGGTTCGATTCATACGACGAACGTGACAAAAGGACAGAGTGAGATAGCAGTAATGACATTAACCTTGTATCTTTATTGACCTTTTATTTGTAGTTTTGTCTCTATGCACATCCACTGGACCCTGCACACTCACACACATACTCACTCCATCATCTGCTCACAGTGGCGGTTAGTGCCGTTTAAGATGAGGGAGGACCATTTTTCTTAATGAGCATGGCTTTATTTCTATTACAGCATATTGGATGACTGTCATTCATATTCCATTCACCCAGTTCAATGTAACAGCGATAGGTTTAGGCTACTACATGATACTACAATTTTCCCTATACCCATCATAAGGTTGCTACAACCTAGCCTTTGAATCAAAGTATACAAACTAGGTGCACACAGGTTGAGAGACAAATTTGAGGTGACAGACAGTGAGTGACACATGGACAGACAGTGACGTTCAATACCGCCTTGCATCTAGCTGATATAGGATGTAATCATTAGTCCAACAGTTGCAAACGAGAGTTTCTATTGGACAAATGAAAGTATGTTTATCCCCGTTTTGTTCCGTTTTTTTCCGTTTAAGAAACGTTTTTCAACAGAATCGGCGGATTGAATACACCCATGACCACGAGTAAACACACAGCCACGTTGTATTTCTTCTTGCATCCATGCACTCTCCTCCTCTCACCTCTTACCTTCGCTTGTGGACTTCAATGCACAACAAATCAGCTGTATGTGACCAGTCGATAAAACTTTTCCAAGCCAAACCGCTACACACAGCCTACATCGTGGTTACCATATTAGCTAAAGTAATGTCATAGTCAGCATAGCTAATATAACTAACGCGTTAGTAAACCTGCTACAATCATGCAATAACGTTACAGTGTACAGTCAGTAAGCAGTTACACCGGCGGGCCCCGGTGGCAATAAATTAGTAAAAACAAAAGTTTACCTTGCCTTGGAAGAGTTCCAGTGTTGTGTTGGATAGTCACAGCCAGCTAGCTAACATAGCATCCCTCTGTTTGAGCAGGGTGTTTCAGTAGGCTAAACTAGCTAGCTGCATTTGCTAGCCAAGTAAGTGAAACTGAAAAAAATTACAATCTCTCTATATTTATATTTCTTTCTTGCTTCTCCTTCATTTTGGAAGATATTAATTTGTTCAAAACAGTGAAACTATTGCCTTTCGCTCTCTTTGAGTCAACTACTCACTATATTTTATGCACTGCAGCGCTAGCTAGCTGTAGTTTATGCTTTCAGTACTAGATTAAATCCTTTGATTTGGTGAACAACATGTCCGTTTATGCTGCAAGACCTCTGATAGTTTGGAGGATATCCTCTGGAAGTTGACATAATTACTGTGTAAGTCTATGGAAGGGGGTGAGAACCATGAGCCTCCTAGGTTTTGTATTGAAGTCAATGTACCCAGAGGAGAACAGAAGCTAGATATTTGGTGACGTGATTAGATTTAGTGTAGTTTTATCTAAAAAGGATACCTTTTTTAATGTTTTACCATTTTTGTTTTTATGAAATTCACTGAGGAGGATGATCCTCCCCTTCCTCACACATAATATACACATACATTACTGACTCTACACACATATTTGAAAACATTTCTAAAAACCTGTTTTCGCTTTATCATTATGGTATTGTGTGTAGATTGTTGAAGAAAAACAATAATTTTATAAATTTGAGAAGAAGGCTGTAATGTAGCAAAATGTGGAAAATGTCAAGGGGTGTGAATACTTTCCGAATGCACTTTACCTCCATCACTCCAGTATCCCTGAACATTGTAATATGGTATTGGAACTGACCCTGTATATAGTATGCTTACCCACTTAGGTCTACTTATTGTGTTCTTCATATTTCTTCTTATTTCTCGTTTTTTCCCTTCTAGTATTACATTTCTATTGATTATTGTATTGTTGAGAATATAAAACAATAGATCTGGTAAAAGATAATACAAAGAAAAAAACAACCATTCTTTTGTATTTTTTTTGTACCATCATCTTTGAAATGCAAGAGAAAGGCCATAATGTATTACTCCACTCCAGGTGCAATTTAGATGTTGGCCACTAGATGGCAGCAGTGTATGTGCAAAGGTTTAGACTGATCAAATAAACCATTGTATTTCTGTTCAAAATTTTGTATCAAGACTGCCAAAATTGTGCACTCTCCTCAAACAATAGCATGGTATTCTTTCACTGTAATAGCTACTGTTAATTGGACAGTGCAGTTAGATTAACAAGAATTTAAGCTTTCTGCCAATATCACATATGTCTATGTCGTAGGAAATTTTCTTGTTACTTACAACCTCATGCTAATCGTATTAGCCTACGTTAGCTCAACCATCCCGTGGATGGGACACCGATCCCGAAGTTAACCAAGATTATGTAGGAAACAAAATGTACCAGGCATTGTGAACGCAGATAAAGATAAAGTGACTGTAACACGTCCTTTCAAGGGGTCCTTATTACATTTTAATTACACTGTAACAAGTATTGTAATTAACTGTAACAACTCTATGTCTAAGCATAGTACATGTAATGTTTGCCTAAGTACAATGTAATTACTAGTTGTAACACAGGATTCAGCTAATTAAAATGAAGTGTATCTTGCAGGGTACTTACATGTAACTAATGTGTACTTATACAGTACATTACCCATCCTGACAACCTGGCCCTCATTTTTTAAGTTTCTGGAAGTGCCATCCAAGTGGGAGAATAAACACACTAGTACACCATAGAGTACATGTAATATTTGCATAAGTACAATGTAATTACTAGTTGTCACACAGTATTTAGCTAATTAAAATTAAGTGTATCTTGAGGGGGACTTACTTGTAATTATAGTGTACTTACAAAGTACGTTACACATCCTGACAATCTAATCGTTAGCTTCTGAAAGCGCCATCCAAGTGGGAAATAAACACATTATTACACCACGGAGTACATATAATATCTGCATAAGTAATTACTAGGTGTTACACAGGATTTATCTAGTTAAAATGAAGTATAGCTTGAAGGGTACTGACTTGTAATTATAGAGTACCTACCTGTAAAGTACGTTACCCATGCTGACAATCTAATCGTCAGCTTCTGAAAGCGCCATCCAAGTGAAAAATAAACACTAATGCGCCACAGAGTATGTAATATCTGCATAATTACAATGTACACAGGATTTAGCTAGTTAAAATAAACTGTATCTTGAGGAGTACTTGTAATTATAGTGTACCTACAAAGTATGTTACCCATCCTGACAATCTAATCATCAGTTTCTGAATGTGCCATCCAAGTGAGAAATACACACTCTAGTAGAATGGAAATCAACAACTCTGTTTCTGTCTTCATATGTTTCTTGTAAGCATTTTCCATCCTGGAGTCTGAGACCTTGTGGAAATCTGTGGTATAGAAGAAGAATGTATGACAATTTAGCATTAGACACTACATTACTCTATACTAGTTATCATCATCATGCTTTCTATAGGCTCTTTGAAGTCCCTTCTCTCACCTCCAGAGGAAATCAGAAGAAATCCTTGATACAGAGAGGTCTGTTGCTTAAAGTCTGAGAGAGAATAAGGATGTGATGTTCTTGTAAGGACCGACGCTGGAGTAGAGGAGCAGGTACGAGGAGTCAAACATTTAATTGGAACAGACATGGAACAAGACAGGAACAGCGTCAGCACACGGGTATACAAGGACATATGACAATCAATGCTGAAGTAGGGAACACAGCGGTGGAACAGACAGATATAGGGGAGGTAATGACAGAGGTGATTGAGTTCAGGTGAGTCCAATAATCACTGATGCGCGTGACGGGGAAGGCAGGTGTGCGTACTGATGGTGGCAGGAGTGCGTAATGCTGGGGAACCTGGCATCCTCGAGCGCCAGGGGGGAAGAGCGGGAGCAGGCGTGACAGTTCTAGCTTCTTTACCTCTATAAGAGTTGATAATCTCAATGAACGAAGAGCTCAGTCTAGACACTACTCAGAAATTACAGTAAATGTCCTAGTTTTAAAACCTTTATAGTCTGTTAGTCTGCTCTGGAGCACCAGACATTGTCTCAGCTCCTCTTTGCTAGCAGCAGGGTGTAATTTGTGTCAATCATCCCCTCTCTGTTAATAATAATAAATACTCTGGAGTTGGTCGGAGGACAGCTGCTGCTCTGTGCTCTTTGAAACATTAATATCTGCTTTCTCCTCACACACACTATGTCTCCGTCTCCACCTTTGTTTCCCAAATGGCACCCTATTCCCTATGTAGTGGACTACATAGGCAGTAGGGTGCTATTTGGGACACATCCCATACCCGCTAGTGTGGTTTGCTTTCCAGTGGTGCCTGGTGGGGAGCTTTTCCAATGCTCTTTGATTACATGGGTGTACAACCTGGCTTCTCAACTCAATCACACTCAGAGTCAGACCAGAGGAGTCGTCTAGGATGTGAGTGAGGCGAGTGGCAGAGCAGATGTTAGGTAGAGACAGTCATGCACGCACCCTTCAAACTCTCCCTGCTGCTGCACTGACCAATCGATTAGACTTTTGTATGCAATTCTTGAACCTTGGCGTGGAGGGATCACATATAGAAAACAAGTAAAGGAACATAGACGTCCTGCATCAAAGCTGCATGAGAGGCTACTCTTAGCTACTCAGTGGAGGGCAATGAACTCCAGAGAACAGGAGTCATGAGAGATGTGGTTATAGAGAGTGGGGGCTTGTACGAGTAATGAGAGATGTGGTTATAGAGAGTGGGGGCTTGTACGAGTAATGAGAGATGTGGTTATAGAGAGTGGGGGCTTGTACGTGTGATGAGAGATGTGGTTATAGAGAGTGGGGGCTTGTACGTGTGATGAGAGATGTGGTTATAGAGAGTGGGGGCTTGTACGAGTGATGAGAGATGTGGTTATAGAGAGTGGGGGCTTGTACGAGTGATGAGAGATGTGGTTATAGAGATTGGGGGCTTGTACGAGTGATGAGAGATGTGGTTATAGAGAGTGGGGGCTTGTACGAGTGATGAGAGAGAGATGTGATTAAAAAGAGTGGAGGCTTATACAGGTGCTTGGCCTATCGCTCTTCATATGATCTGCTCATAATAACACCACTGCCCCCTATTTATGGCTGCATACATCTATCCCTCACCTTTCTCTCTCTCGCCCCCCTCCCCCTCTCTCTCTATCTCTCTCTCTCTCTCAAACATTTTCATTTACTGTTCCATATTTTATTGAACTAATATTTGTTAGCTTATTTATGCATTAAAGTCTTGTGTCTTGTACAGGATACTATCCCAGTAGCAGTTAGATATTTACAATGTGCCATGAATACTATGCTAGTTTTTTGCAAAGAAGCTAGCTACCTAGATGATGTAAGCAACATACCCTTATTATACCGGATCTTCTTCTCCTTCAGCTGGCGGAGGTTTTTAATCCCTTGTCATTTCTGCCAACTATATGAACGAGGTGAAATCTATTGAAATTCATGGTGTCAGAATGCATTGCTGTATTAAAGCAATTCATAACTAACTTGTTGACATATTCTGTTGCCGAGTCAAAGCCAGATCTCTCTCTCACCTTCTTTCCTCTCTCTCACCAACCTTTCTCTCTCTCACCTACCTCTCCCTCTCTCTCTCTCTTTCTCTCGCGCTCTCTCACGCTCTCTTGCGCTCTCTCGCGCTCTCTCACGCTCTCTCTCTCTCTCGCTACCTACTTATCAGGTCTTAGATTCCTAATGCGGTCTGCTTATTAATGTGAGAATATTGCGGCCCATCCTCTCAACATTTGAGCCGGCTGCTTGTGAATGCAATCGCTCAATCACCCATCATCCTCTCTTTTATTCCCCGGCCTGCGTCTCTGGCTCTGTGGCTGGTTTGTCTCGGCTGAGGCATTTATTTCCTTTGGCTGTCAGCGGCCCTTCATTTAATTTGTGAAAGCTGCTCTGTCAGACTAGGAATGGCAGGACAAAGACACCTAACCCTGCTATACACTCATATTTGAGGTCCTTAGGAGCTGTCAACTTGATCACACAGAAGAAAGCTCGCTCTGTCATAAGGGAAGAAGAAGAGGAGCTTCAAGTTCCTTAGTGTCCACATCACCAACAAACTATCATGGGCCAAACACACCAAGACAGTCGTGAAGAGGGCACGACAAAGCCTATTGCCCCTCAGGAGACTGAAAAGATTTGGCATGGGTCCTCGGATCCTCAAAAAGTTCTACAGCTGCATCATCGAGAGCATCCTGACTGGTTGCATCACTGCCTGGTATGGCAACTGCTCGGCCTCCGACCGCAAGGCGTTACAGAGGGTAGTGTGTACGGCCCAGTACATCACTGGGGCCAAGCTTCCTGACATCCAGGACCTCTATACCAGGCGGTGTCAGAGAAAGGTCCTAAAAATTCCAGCCACCCTAGTCATAGACTGTTCTCTCTGCTACCACACGGCAAGCGGTACCGGAGCGCCAAGTGTAGGTCCAAAAGGCTTCTTAACAGCTTCTACCCCCAAGCCATAAGACTCCTGAACAGCTAATCAAATGGCTATCCAGACTATTTGCATCTTTCCCTTTTACGCTGCTGCCACTCTCTATTATTATCTATGCATAGTCACTTTAACGCTACCTAAATGTACATATTACCTCAATTACCCCTAACCGGTGCCCCCACACATTGACTCTGTGCCGGTACACCCTGTATATGGCCTCGCTTGTTATTTTACTGCTGCTCTTTAATTATTTGTTATTTTTACTTATCTATTTTTACTTAACACAATTTCTTCTTAAACCTGCATTGTTGGTTAAGGGCTTGTAAGTAAGCATTTCACTGTCAGGTTGTATTCGGCGCATGTGACAAATACAATTTGATTAGATTTGTTTTATTACACGTTTTGCCCCTGGGTTTAGATTATTCGCTGATGTCAATTGTTATCCTGTTTGTTGCTGTGATAAAGAACAATATTGACATGGTTCCTCTAAGCTGGAGACACTCTGCATAGGCAAACTGGTGATCTCTATTCAGAAATTGGCTTGGTTCCCAATGACTAGAGCAAACAAATTCACAAACTGGCACTCAAATGCTGTCATGAAATGACAACCATACATAGTCACTGTAGTAGTCTACTGAATTTTTCACATTAATTTAACTAGGTAAGTCAGTTTAAGAACAAATTCTTATTTACAATGACAGCCTACCCCAGCTGACACTGGACCAATTGTACACCACCCTATGGGATTCCAAATCACAGCTGGATGTGATGCAGTGTGGATTTGAACCAGGTACTGCACATCTTGCATTGAGATGCAGCATCTTAGACAACTGCACCACTCGGGAACCCACTTGGGAGCACTGAATCCAGTACCCCTGGATTCCTTGTTTTCCCTAGTTCAGCCTGAAGTGCGTGTTAAGCCTGATATCATCTCTGAGTTGATGGGTGGCCAGGTGTGCGTCCCAAATGGCACCCTATTTCCTACATAGTACTTTACTTTTGACCAGAGCCTTGGTCAAAAGTAATGCCCTATATAGGGAATAGTGCGCCATTTGGGACATTCACCGGAAGAGTGTATTACACAGAAAATGGGATAGGCCAGTTGAAGGCGTGAGGGTCAGCCTCTCAACCTCTCAGCCTCTCTCTCTCTCTCTCTTTTCTATCTCTCTCTATTTAATTTTAATTGCTTTATTGGAATAACAAAACAATGTACACTGTACTTTGGAAATGGAATGATTCCTAAACAATATTATATCACAATATCACAAACAGGGCAATCAGTAACAACATTAATGAAGGGTGGGGGGATGGGGTTAGACATGGAAATCAGTAAGTAAATAAATAACTATGTACAAAGACACGCAGGTTGTTTGGTCTGTCAGAACTGTCACTCAGGGTGGCAGGTAGCCTAGGGGTCAGAGCATTATGCCAGTAACTGAAAGGTTGCTGGTTTGAATCTCTGAGCTGACAAGCCTCTGTTGCTATGCCCTTGAGCAAGTTACTTGACCCTAATTGCTCCTGTAAGTTGCTCTGGATAATTGACTAAAATATGTAAATGTAAAAAATATTATGGCAGGCAACAATGTAGTGTAGTCCCCCGGCAGGATGGGTAACCTATTCTCAGCCGAAAGGTCTTGGAAACCTTCAATGATGATTTCAAATTTGGGGAAATTAAACAAGAAATCACTCTCTCTCTCTCCCCCCCTCTTTAATTTGCTCTCCCACCCAGTCATCTTCCACCACCCAGTCATCTTCCACCAAGATTAGTCATCTGCTACAGCACCTTGGCTGACCCAGCTCATAATAAGAGGATAGCCCGTCTTCCCAAGGCAAAGCACATCCGTCTTCTCTCAGAGGGTGTTTTCAGACAATGCCTGCCGTGTCATGAAACAACCTCATCTTAGTCCAGAGCGTTGACTTAAATAAGCATTGCTCAATCACAGAACCCTTAAGCATGTGTCCACTCCCTATTGTACAGCTGGGAATGATCCCACATGCATCTCCATCTTCATTTCAAGCACCCTCCAACAGCATCCCCCAACTTGGACACACACACACACACACAACACAGGCAAGTCTCACTGTCATTCACCACTCCAAGTTATTTCGACTCAATCCCCTCTTCTCTCTCATTTTTTATTTCTCACTCTGTATTAAACACACACATTATTTATTTATTTCTCACTCAGTCTCTCTCCACACACGCACGCACACACGCACGCACGCACGCACGCACGCACGCACGCACGCACGCACGCACGCACGCACGCACGCACGCACGCACGCACGCACGCACGCACGCACGCACGCACGCACGCACGCACACACACACACACACACACACACACACACACACACACACACACACACACACACACACACACACACACACACACACACACACACACACACAATACAATACAAATTATAACACCATGACTGACTCTCTTGGCTCTGATTAGCAACTTTTCTTTCCCACCCAATCTCTCTATACAATCTAAATTGAACAAGACTTCATGATGTGTGTGTTTGCCATTTGGAAGTTAGAATGAGAATGCTGTGTCCCAAGCCGTCAGCACAGCACACCCACTGTACTGCTCAGCCAGTTCACACCTGCTGCATAGACCACTGAGCAGGCAAAATAACAATTTGCCACCTGTCAGTCTGAGAGCAGTACACTCTGAGTATAGGAATAATGAGGGACCAGCAGGCACCCTATTCCCTGTATAGTGCACTACTGTATATAGGGAGTAGGATGCCATTCGAAACGTAACCAGTGAGTGATGGTAGGCTGTATCCTTGTGTAAATGAGCCTATGTGCTGCCAGACCGCAGTAGTGTTGTGAGGTGGTGAGTGAGTGAATGCATGGCACAGGCAGATACAGTACAGGTTGGAGGGAGGGTTAGTGTGACATTTTCATCCTGCAATGAACTGAGAGACCTGCTGCTCCCTGACAGCTGCACTCTTACTCTCTCCTCCCACACCTCTCTCTTCCCATCTCTTTCTTTCTAGCTCTCTTCCTCTCTCTGACTCACACACACACACACACACACACACACACACACACACACACACACACACACACACACACACACACACACACACACACACACACACACACACACACACACACACACACACACACACACACACACACACACAAAACCATTATTCTGCATGCAAACATTATCTGTCTCTTTCTTCGTCCTTGTGCTCAAACATGCCAACAATGCGATCCTGTTTATCCAACCCAACCCCTCTGTCAGAGTGTAATTGGCTATGTGACTGATGTTGATGCCTTCCTCTGCCTGGTCACCTGACCCGCCCCGCTCGCCATGTGAGTCTGTTGAGCCTCTTATTATTCAGAGATTCATAGAGCCGAGGATAATTAATCTGAGGTCAGTGATGGATAATGACTGGGGCTGCCATGACATACAAATGTCATCCTATTCCCTATATAGTGCACTACTTTTTACAGGAGCCCATGGATTCTGGTCAAAATTTGTACACTAGGTAGGGCATTATATAGGGAATAGGGTGCCATTTGGGATGTAGCCAGTCAGGGGGTCAACGTCAGACAGGACCACAGACCAGAGCCCTGCTTAATGCAATAAACACAGGCCTCTAACCGGGATAATGCCTGCTTACTGCTAGACACGACAGCAAATTAAGAGTTTCATTCCAAAACGCTATACAGTATATCTATTTTCAGAAATTTGTGTAAAATAGCTTTTATTGTTTAAAGAACTTATGAAAGAGATTGGTGTGTTTTTTCTCCACCTAATCATGACTTTGGGTTGTTCAATGATAGCCATGTATTTCTTTGAAATCTACCAATTAATTTCAGAGAGACAAATAATCATATTTTGTTGCAAAACGCTATATATCCACCTCACCCTGAGTAATAAGTAGGACTGCTAGTTTTACACAGTCAAATGTGATTTTTGTTGTTGTAAAGAACTGTACAAATTACACATTTGTGACATCTATATTTAATAAAAAATTATAATATTTAATCATTACAGTAATATGACATCTGTATATTTACATTTAACATTTTAGTAATTTATCAGATGCTCTTATCCAGAGCGACTTAGAGTTAATGCATTCATCTTATGTCACGCCCTGACCTTAGAGATCCTTTTTATGTCTCTATTTTGGTTGGTCAGGGCGTGAGTTGGGGTGGGCATTCTATGTTTTGTTCTATGTTTTCCATTTCTATGTGTTTGGCCGGGTGTGGTTCTCAATCAGAGGCAGCTGTTTATCATTGTCTCTGATTGAGAACCATACTTAGGTAGCCTTTTTCCACCTGTGTGTTGTGGGTAGTTGTTTTCTGTTTTGTGTCTGCACCAGACAGGACTGTTTCGTTTCGTTCACTCTCTTTGTTGTTTTTTGTTGTTTCAGTGTTCAGTTTATTTATTAAATTAAAATGAACACTTACCACGCTGCGTTTTGGTCACCTTCTTCCCAGGCCGATCGTTACATCTTAAGATTGCCTGGTGTTAAATAAAGGTGAGACAACCACATCACAGTCAAATATACAGTATACAACATTCCATTCCAGCTAAACAATGGATAGGCTATAAAGCGTTTTGCAACAAAACCCATTTAATACACATCTAAAATCTGTGAGTAAAAAATCTGAGAACAGTAATATTTTACAATATTTTTCTTATCCATAAGAAATAATTTCTGCTGAAAAAACACAAATGTGAAAAATTGGTGGATATAGCGTTTTGGAACTAAATTCTTCAAATAGTTGCACAACATAACGGTATCACTAGAAATTATGCACTGAACAAAAATATAAATGCAACATTCAACAATTTCAATGATTTTACTGAGTTACAGTTCATATAAGGAAATCAGTCAATTTAAATAAATAAAGTCATTAGGTCCTAATATTTGGATTTCACATGACTGGAATACAGATATACATCTGTTGGTCACAGAAACCTTTAGAAAAAGGTAGGGGCGTGGATCAGAAAACCAGTCAGTGTCTCGTGTGACCACCATTTGCCCCATGTCGCGTGACACATCTCTTTCACATAGAGTTGATCAGGCTATTGATTGTGGCCTGTGGAATGTTGTCCCAGTCTTCAATGACTGTGCAAAGTTACTGTATTTAGGCTGGAACTGAAACACGCTGTCGTACACGTCGATTCAGAGCATGCAGTCAGGTCAAGACCAATGTTCCCTCTAATTTCTTTCAGCACTGAGCAAATTTCAGGTCTGATAAGCGCAAAATTCTGTGCAACTTCCAGCTTGCGTTTACTGTGAACACTGAGGCTGTACCCACTTTAATTAAGTTACAGTTTTAACTGTTGCCATGTAGGCTACTGTTGCTATTTGATCATAATGTAGGTCTACCAGAGTGCCCTACCATAAAAAAACAATGGAGAAAAAGCATCCCATAACATTTTAACATGGAACTAACTGTTCTATCATTCAGCCTACAGTAGCAGCCAATGAGTGGTGTTCAATGTAAATCTACATCCCATTGGATTATTTATTTTTTATACACAGCTTGACATTAACCTGTTTATCCACCCGTCCTTCAGACAAGGAGGTGACTGAAAATGCTGTTGTGTTGTTTGTTGGAAAAATCACTTTACAAATAAAATGCATTATTACAGAGAATCAGACAAATTATTCTACCTTCTGCCTATTGGCTACTTAGCATATTCAAGGCTGTCTCAAAATACAACACTGCCCCTTTAAGACAAAAAAAGCCATTTTTAAAGAGGTCTAGAAATGTACACATTTTGTGCTCTTGTAGGAAGAAATCACTCCCCTATTGCTGACTAAAAAGTATTTATAACTGGGCTAATAACTCACTAACTAGCTAAATATATGAACAAAATGTGCACACATGGCTACATGCAGCTCTCGCTTTGATCTCAAAACAAGCGCATCTCCTCACGACTGCACATGCTGTAAACACAGTCCAGTTCAAAGTAAATGGCACAGATCCATATATGGCAATGTTCTATTTGCATATAGGCCTACTGCAGCTCTGATTGTTTATGCCACACCGATCTGTGTAGAGTACAGGCTGAGTCGTGTATGTCAATGAAATAGAATCCTACTCCGATGCGTTCTGCCTACAACAAAATCTCTTGCATAGTTCGTTTTATTTCGGTATGTTACATTGAAAGTGGCTAATATTGCGTTGATTCGACCACAGTTGCCACAGTAAAGAGAAACGTTGATAGCGTTAAAAGAGAACTCTAGAACAGTGGTCACCAACCTTTTCTGAGTCAAAATCTCTTTGAGTCAAAATGCAAGTCGAGCTCCACTCACATTTTTTAAGTCATGTTAAAAAAATATAAGCCTTTGCAGCATTAACCAATTAAAAACATTACTGAAGCATTGAGTTTTGTGCAGTAAGCTATAGGCCCAATACATTATCACCGCATATTGGCTTTGCTTGAATTACCCTGCCAAAGCATTGTTGTCCGGCCCATTTTTTAAAATTATATTTCAACATTTGAGCTAGGCTATATGATCACACAGGTAATAGATCCATTGTTGTATTACTTGTGAAGCACACCTGAATGAGCTTACATTTAAATAATTAGCTTTTTATTTCACTGGGCTGATGACAGAGGAAGGCCCTAAAAATTGTCAAAGACCCCAGCCACCCCAGTCATAGACTGTTCTCTCTACTACTGCATGGCAAGCGGTACCGGCGTGCCAAGTCTAGGACAAAAAGGCTTCTTAACAGTTTTTACTCTCAAGCCATAAGACTCCTGAACAGGTAATCAAATGGCTACCCGGACTATTTGCGTTGTGTGCCCCCCCCCGAACCCCTCTTTTTACGCTGCTGCTACTCTCTGTTTATCATATATGCATAGTCTCTTTAACTATACATTTAAGTACATACTACCTCAATTGTGCCGACCAACCAGTGCTCCCGCACATTGGCTAACCGGGCTATCAGCATTGTGTCCTGCCACCCACCACCCGCCAACCCCTCTTTTACGCTACTGCTACTCTCTGTTCATCATATACGCATAGCCACTTTATCTACATGTACATATCGACATGTACATACTACCTCAATCAACCTGACTAACCGGTGTCTGTATGTAGCCTCGCTACTTTTTATAGCCTGTCTTTTTACTGTTGTTTTATTTCTTTACTTACCTATTGTTCACCTAATACTGTTTTTGCACTATTGGTTAGAGCCTGTAAGTAAGCATTTCACTGTAAGGTCTACCTGTTGTATTCGGCAAACGTGACAAATAAACTTTGATTTGATTTGATGGTGCCTGCATCTGCTGGTCAGTCTCAGCGGAGGGAGAGAGCAGCAGACTGAGTGTCCTCCTCTCAACATCCCTGCTCTCTCCCTTTACTCCACTGACACTGACCAAAAAGGGACACCCTCTTCCAGCTGATGGCGAAACTCGAGTCGCATTATTTCTGCCTCATGCACAAATTCATGTTGTTACTCATATGAACAGAGAAAGTGAAATATTCCTCGAAATTAAAAAAGACAAGCCGCTAATAATAACAACAACGCAAGCCTATAGATACACTTTCCTACTTATTCATTACTGCTGCAGTGCTTGTTGTAGCGCTGAGTGGAAATAGGAAGAACTAGTGTTGAATACAAAGTGTTGACAGTTCTGAGTAAGAACTTAAACATAAACTCACTCATAAAAACAGCATATTTTTGCTGTATTCGTTGACAGTTTCTCTCTAGTCATGGTTTTAAACGTTTTGAAATCTCACAGTATCAACTTTGCTGTAGCTTTTTTTTATGCCTGCTTCGTTACCGCAGACAGGGTCATCTGAGCCATTCGATTGGCAGCTGTAGGCCTATAGTGCATTCGATTTGCTCTCTGGGCCAACTGGGAATGCAGAGTTTGTACTTTCAGACACATGAAATGGTTAAATATTGCAGCAGTTCGCCTACCGGGCACGCAGAGTAGCTGAATCGGGTGCACCTTCCGCAAACAGCCTGAGACTAATAAAAAAGATAGGAACACAAGGCTTTATCGTTGAGTTTTTTTACAGAAATGTTTGGCGATCAACTAGGAATGCCTTGGAGATGCGAGCAGTGGTTAAGCAGTGGTTGGTGACCACTGCTCTAGAAAGTTGAGTGAAGTTCAATCTTGTGCTTCTCTCTGTGGGCTGATATTTCTGCATGGCTGTCCCTGGGAGCTGCTCGGCAGTCTCGGGCTACTGCACTGCACGCACAGCTTAGAGGAAACATTGGTCAAGACCCTGGTGAGGATGATGAGCACTCAGATGAGCTTCCCTGAGATGGTTTCTGACAGTTTGTGCAGAAATCTTCCGGTTGTGCAAACCCACAGTTTTATCAGCTGTCATGGTGGCTGGTCTCAGACATCCCGCAGGTGAAGATGACGGATGTGGAGGTCCTGGCCTGGTGTGGTTACACGTGGTCTGCGGTTGTGAGGCCGGTTGGACGTACTATCAAATTCTCTAAAACAATGTTGAGGCAGCTTATGGTAGAGACATGTACATTCAATTATCTGGCAACAGCTCTTGTGGACATTCCTGCAGTCAGCATGGCAATTGCACGCTCCCTCAAAACTTTACACATCTGTGGCATTGTGTTGTGTGACAAAACTGCACATTTTAGAGTGGTCTTTTATTGTCCCCGGCACAAGGAGCACTTGTGTAATGATCATGCTGTTTTATCAGCTTCTTGATATGCCACACCTGTCAGGTGGATGGATTACCTTGGCAAAGAATAAATGATTACTAACGGTGATGTAAACAAATTTGTGCACAACATTTGAGAGAAATTAGGTTTTTGTATGTATGGAACATTTCTGGGATCTTTTATTTCAGCTCATGAAATTTTTGTTCAGTGTAGTTATATGCTATGAGTCACTTCATGGGGCATGGCATGTGTTTGTCTGTTTAACTGCGTGTCGGAACCCATAGTTCGCCGTGTTGAGATATTGATGGGAAATTACTTTGCGCACATAATGTGTGCATCCCAAATGGCACCTTAATTCCTATTTAGCACACTACTTTGCCTAAGGCCTATATGGCACTGTAAAAGGGATACTTCGGGATTTTGGCGATGTTATCTTCTACATTTAGTATGAAGGAAATTGGAGGTGGTTTCGCGGGGCCAATGCTAATTAGCGTTAGTGTAATGACTGGAAGTCTATGGCAACTGCTAGCCTAGATACTATAGACTTCCAGTCATTGCGCTCACTATTTAGCAATAGTGCTAATGCTAGTTAGCAACTTTCTTCAAACTGCACGCAGAGACATACAGATGGTATCCACAAGTTCCTCTGACTCTGGGGAAGTAGATAACGGGCTTCATTGACAAAATCATGAAGTATCCCTTTAAATATAATGACTGTAATGCATGTAATAAGCAGTCCCTGTAATGTGGTCTGTGTGTAGCTTGTGTAGAGGAGTCAGGCGCAGGACAGCAGATATGAGTAAATAAATGTAATTTACTCAAAATAGACAAATACAATACATTAAAGCGAGCCCACATAACGGACCGTATTTCATACAAACAATTACTCACAAACAAACATGGGGGAACAGAGGGTTAAATAATGAACAAGTAATTGGGGAATTGAAACCAGGTGTGTAAGACAAAGACAAAACAAATGGAAAATGAAAAGTGGATTGGCGATGGCTAGAAGGCCGGTGACGTCGACCGCCAAACGCCGCCCGAACAAGGAGAGGGACCGACTTCGGCGGAAGTCGTGACAGTACCCCCCCCCCCCCCTTGACGCGCGGCTCCAACAGCGCGCCGACACCGACCTCGGGGACGACCCGGAGGACGAGGCGCAGGGCGATCCGGATGGAGACGGTGGAACTCCCGCAGCAACGAAGGGTCCAAGACGTCCTCCACCGGCACCCAGCATCTCTCCTCCAGACCGTACCCCTTCCACTCCACGAGGTACTGAAGGCCCCTCGCCCAACGCCTCGTGTCCAGGATGGCTCGAACAGCATATGCCGGGGCCCCCTCGATGTCCAGAGGGGACGGAGGAACCTCCCGCACCTCAGACTCCTGGAGTAGACCAGCCACCACCGGCTTGAGGAGAGACACATGGAACGAGGGATTAATACGGTAATCTGGGGGAAGCTGTAACCTGTAGCATACCTTGTTCAGTCTCCTCAGGACTTTGAATGGCCCCACAAACCGTGGACCCAGCGTCCGGCAGGGCAGGCGGAGGGGCAGGTTTCGGGTCGAGAGCCAGACCCGGTCTGCGGTGGCAGTCGGCGCTCGCCTTCTGCCGCCTCACATTCCGTTGCAGGTGCACATGGGAGGCGTCCAATGTCTCCTCCGAGCGCTTAAGCCATTCGTCCACCGCAGGAGCTTTGATCTGGCTCTGATGCCAAGGTGCCAGAACCGGCTGATACCCCAGTACGCACTGGAAGGGAGAGAGGGTTAGTGGAGGAGTGGCAGAGTGAGTTTTGGGCCATCTCTGCCATGGGGTTGAATGCCGCCCACTCCCCCGGCCGGTCCTGGCAATATGACCGCAGAAACCTACCCACATCCTGGTTTACTCTCTCCACCTGCACGTTACTCTCGGGGGGAAATCCTGAGGTGAGGCTGACCGAGACCCCCAGACATTCCATGAACGCTCTCCAGACCCTGGACGTGAACTGGGGACCCCGATCAGAGCCTATGTCCTCAGGTACCCCGTACTGCCGGAAGACGTGAGTGAACAGGGCCTCCGCAGTCTGTAGGGCCGTAGGTAGACCGGGCAAAGGGAGGAGACGGCAGGACTTAGAAAACCGATCCACAACGACCAGGATCGTGGTGTTGCCCTGTGAGGGAGGAAGATCCGTCAGGAAGTCCACCAACAGGTGCAACTACGGCCATTGTGGAGCGTTTGCCTTAGCGTTCTGGGAACCTGGTCTGTAGGACAGAGTGAAAACAAAACAGGTAAAGAACATGGCCCTCCTTGCCTGGCGAGGGTTCAGTCTCCTCGCCGCCCAGATTGCGGTGGTCAGTCCAGATGAGAAAAGGGTGTTTAGCCCCCTCAAGCCAATGTCTAGCGGTCACTCTCCATCTCCACCCCTGAAGTGGAAATGCGATACCCTAGGAAGGAGACGGACTGTTGGAAGAACAGACATTTCTCAGCCTTGACGTACAGGCCATGCTCCAACAGTCGACCAAGCACCCTGCGCACCAGGGACACATGATCAGCGTGTGTAGCGGAGTATATCAGAATGTCGTCGATATACACCACTACACCCTGCCCGTGCAGGTCCTGGACAATCTCGTCAACAAAGGCCTGGAAGACTGATGGAGAATTCAACAACCTGTACGGCATGACGAGGTACTCATAGTGCCCTGAGGTGGTACTAAATGCCGTCTTCAACTTCTCCCCCTACCGGATACGCACCAGGTTGGATCCTGAGATCCAATTTTGTGAAGAAGCGCGCCCCGTGCATTGACTCGATCGCACTGGCGATGAGAGGCAGCGGGTAGCTGTACCTCACAGTGATCTGATTGATACCACGATAGTCAATACACGGGCGCAGATCTCCATCCTTCTTCTTCACATAAAAGAAACATCGAGGAGGCAGGTGAAGTGGAGGGTCGAATGTATCCCTCCCCAAGGGATTCGGTGTTTCCATATGTTATGTTATGTTTCCATAGCTGCCGTCTCCTCCTGTGACAGAGGATACACATGACTTCTGGGAAGTGCTGCGTCTACCAAGATATTTATCGCACAATCCCCCCGTCGATGGGGTGGTAATTGAGTCGCCTTCTTCTTACAGAAGGCGAGAGCCAAATCGGCATATTCTGAGGGGATGTGCATGGTGGAGACCTGGTCTGGACTTTCCACCGTAGTCGCACCGATGGAAACTCCTACACACCTCCCTGAGCACTCTCGTGATCACCTCTTGAGAGCCCTCTGTTGCCACGAAATAGTGGGGTCATGACAGGCCAACCAGGGTAGGCCCAGCACCACGGGAAACGCAGGAGAATCAATAAGGAAGAGACTGATTCTCTCTTTGTGACCCTCCTGCGTAACCATGCTTAGTGGAGCGGTGGCCTGCCTAATCAGCGCTGACCCTAATGGTCGACTATCTAGGGCGTGCACAGGGAAGGGCATATTCACTGGAACAAGGGGAATCCCTGAACTATGGGCAAATGAACGGTCAATAAAATTCCCAGCTGTGCCTGAATCTACAAGCGCCTTATGCTGGGAATGCGGGGAAAACTCAGGAAATGTAATCAACACATACATGTGAGCAACAGGGGGCTCTGAGTGAGCCTGGTGCCGACTCACCTGGGTTGACACGATAGTGCCCTGCCTGCTGCCTCGACTCCCTGAGGAACCCCCCCAGCACCGACCAGCGGTGTGCCCTCTGCGGCCACAGATGGTTCAGGGAATGGCCCCTCCTCCGGTCGCCCTAAGTGCAGCACCTCCCGATCCGGACGTCCGCGGGTAGCCAGCAGGTTGTCCAGCCGGATGGACAGGTGCACCAGCTGGTCCAACGTGAGGGTGGTGTCTCGGCAGGCCAACTCCCGACGGACGTCCTTGCGCAGACTGCACCGGTAGTGATCGATCAGGGCCCTGTCGTTCCATCCTGCGCTGGCCTGCCAGGGTCCGGAAATCCAAAGCGAAATCCTGCACGCTCCTCGTCCCCTGCCTCAGGTGGAACAGACTTTCACCCGCCGCTCGACCCTCTGGCGGGTGGTCGAAAACTGCCTGAAAGCGGCGGGTGAACTCTGCGTAATGGTCCAACACCGCGTCTCCTTCACTCCATACGGCGTTGGCCCACTCCAGGGCTTTGCCTGAGAGACAGGAGACGAGGGCGGACACGCTCTGCAATAAAAAGGACCTCGCTAGACGCAGGCGACGAACCCCCTTCATAAACCTGGAGACCAAGGGATGGCGCCCCACTGGCCTGTCCATCCACACCGCATGTTAGGCAGATATAGCGGCCAAATACCTGCTCAGTGTAGAGGCTGCCAAGTCCTCATCCAAGCGAGACTACAATTATTGAAGGACATACTGCACCCCACATGACTCGGGCACAACCTCAATACCAGTGCACCAAGAGCAGATCAACCATCAGCGCAACTGGTATGCTGCGGTTGTAGCCGGCACCCTTGCGCTCTGCATGGTGTTCATTACACCCTCCTGTAGTCCTAACATAGATAATTGGTACCGTTCAGTGACCAAGCCCACAGACTGAGGTGGTGCAGCCTCAGATGCCACAGAGTTCCCCCGGCCTGAGACAGCAAGTCCTGTCTCAGGGGAAGTTGCCAAGATGTCCCAGACAACAGGGACAGGAGAAGGCTGAACCAGGGTAGTCTGGGCCAGTATGGGGCTATTAGAAGCAGACAATGCTCTGCCATCCTGGTCCTGTCCAGCACAGTCTGGATCAGGGGAAAAGGAGGGAAATGCGTAAAGCTCCAGCCCTGGCCAATCGTGAGCCAGAGCATCCAAGCCCAGAGGCCCTGGTGGCTCCAACATGGAGTACCACAGAGGGCAGTGTGCATTGTCCAGGGAGACAAACAGGTCCACCTGCACCCTCCCGAACTTGTCCCACAGGTGCTGCACCACCTGGGGACGTAGGCTCCAGTCCCAAGGTGGCATACCCTTCCTCGAGAGCATATCCGCTGCCACACTCAGGATGTCAGGTATATGCGCTGCACATAGAGACGCTAGACAGCCCAGAGCCCAGAGAAGGAGCTCCCGTTCTATAAGATTGAGGAGGTGAGACCTCAGTCCACCCTGATGGTTGATGTAAGCCACCACTGTGGTTTTGTCCGTTCTCACCAGGACATGTCTTCCTTTCAGATGTGGAAGGAAAGACCGCAGGGCCAACAGTACAGCTCAGAGCTCTAGTACATTGATGTGCCTGCTGCTCCAAGGGGGTAGCCAACAGCCACTGGCTGACCTGCCCTTGGTCACACCCCCCCAGCCGATCTGGGAGGCGTCATGCTGACCCGCTCCCGGCAGCACATCCTCAGCATCTCCACCCTACCTGAGAGAAAGGAGCGACAGCGCCACCTCAACAATGCCCTGAGGCCCTGTGCGGTCACCTGCAGCTGGCGATGATGGTGGCGCATTGGGTGCAGCCAGTGGGAGGTGATCCACCGCTGAAGAGCCCGGAGATGGAGCACGCCCAGGGAATCAGCAATGAGGCTGCCGTCAGCAAGCCCAACAGGCATTGGCAGGTCAGGGCGGATACCACCCGCCCCTGCCGAAAGTGGTCGAGGCAAGATGGCTCGCCTGAACCCTTCTGGTGGGCAGACGTGCTCTCATGAGGACTGAGTCCAGTTCCATGCCAATGAAGGCCACCTTCTGGGTGGGCGTCAGATGACTCTTCTTGTCGTTTACAGTAATGCCCAGCCTACCGATGTGGGTCAGGAGCATGTCTCTGTCTGACAGGATCTGCGTCCTGGCCGGGGCGCAAATCAGCCAATCATCCAGATAATTGAGGAACAACAATCCTCGGTACGTGAGAGGTGCCAGGACAGCATCCATGCACTTTGTAAAAGTGAGGGGTGCCAAAGAGGCCGAAGGGAGGAACCATGAATTCGTAAACCGTCCCTTCAAAAGTGAATCGGAGGTACTGCCAATGAGCTGGGTGAACATGGAAGTATGCATCCCTCAGCTCCAGCGCCAGAAACCACTGGTCCCTGGACACGGCCTGCAACACGAAGCTGGGGACAGCATGTGGAACCTCAGTACCTTCAAGTACCCATTGATGTTGCGGAGGTCCAGAATTGGTCGAAATCCATTGTCTCTTTTAGGAACCACAAAATAAGTGGAGTAGAACCTACCTAGTCATTCTGATGTCTCGATCCTGCGGATGGCACCCTTGTCCAGGAGTGAGGAGCTCTCCAGACCCAGGGTTTTCTTCAGGGGGTCCGCTACTCTGGCTCCCCGGGCACCTGGGTCTCCCAGGCACGTCCCTATGGTGGTGACGGTTGACACCATCATACCTGTCACAAAGGGAAGCCATAAGCTCAACCAAGCCAACAAGGCCATGGAGAAGGGGTCCGACGTCATGGGAGAGCTTATGTTGTGACCCCCTTGGAGGAATAGGAACCTGGTGAGGGATAAATTACCCAGTACCTCTGCAAACACAGGGGAAGACCCAAGCAGTAAAAACAGCACCATATGGAGTAACGCCCATTAAGGAACCCCAAAGTTAATGTCTCAACGTAGTTTTCCACGATACTCACACTCTGCAGGGGAAAGAACAAGAAAAAACCTACAGCGCGGGGTGCAGCATATTAAAGTAATTCACAACACATACATAGAACAAGTCAGTCGGCAAGTTGTGTAATGTAAATTACAGTTTGTGGCAGCAAGAGCCAAGAAAAATAATTATGCACACGGAGTCGTAGTATAACACTAAGGAAACACAAGCACGACAAACCACGGGCAGAAGATACAGAACAACTGTGCTCAAGAGGGGCGGTTGGCCATGTGGCCAGCTGCTCCAGGCTGCAAACAGCCAGTGAGTATACTTCCACGCAATATATTACACTTACCAGTGACTTACCAAGCGAACTTCAGAAAGTTTGTCCCTCAAACCATACGGATGTCCGCCGAGAAAATGAAAGAGAACGTGTCGCGGCCATGGGATCTATATATAGGGGCGGACCCAGCCGTGACACAGCTGTACACGGGAGTAAATCTGTAAATCCTCACCTCGGATGTATCCCTCCGCCGCGGAGTGATCCAATATATTGAAACATAACTGTTCATTGTACTGCCTGTAAGCCATCAACAATCACCCGTCATCTTCGCACGTGAATACGCTGACAGACCGGTTGAAAAAACTTTCTTGATGTGTGGTTGGATTGGGCCATTTTCCATTGTAACAATGCAGTAATTGGTCAAAATTACAAACCCACTTTTTGATTGGACCCTTTATTGAGCTAAAAGTGCGGGGCTTGGTCAAAATTGTGAGTTCTCGCATAATATGCGCTGTTTGGTTGATTTTGCATTGAATTATGTGATCGCAGAATCTCGGAATCCTGAAGGGACTGAATAAGGAAAACTAGTCCACGGTTGGAAAAGCTATTTGCAGATAGTGATGGATGTGGATGAGGATAATTAGCTACAAAGATTCCTAATTAGAGGTGATTACCGTTTCGTAAAAATAGCTTGGAGAGAGTCTGGTGTATAGAAACAAATTATTTATACTGATAGTCTCTGGGAGGACGTGGGAGACGCTGTTGCATGGATTCTGATCTCCGTCTCTGTATGGATATTGATGGAAATGAGGGTGCGTTCCAAATGGCACCCTATTCACTGTATAGTGCATTGGTTAAAAGTAGTGCACTATACATGGAATAGGGAGCAATTTGGGACGCTACTTCTGTCTGTGTGTGGATGCTGATCTGTCTCTGGTATATATGACCTGGGATATGCTAGACAGTTTTTATGACATGAACTTGTTCTGGCAAAACTCTGGCTTTGCATATTAGATTCCAGTAACTTAATAGGCAAGATCTCAAGAGAATGTGGACTGTTGGCAGCATGTGAAATCGCTGTGCTCGTTTAATTATCCTCTCACCAGGGTATGTATGTTTGTTTGTTTCATATATTTGATGACATTTATTTGAATGGCTTATATGAAATGCTGGTCACCTCTGTCTGAATGGAAGAGAACATTGTTTGATGGCGCATACTGTGAAATGTTGATTGTGTTTGTTTAGTCTAAGGGAAAGAACTTCACTTGACAAAGGATTACAAAGTCCAGACACACTCCGACAGAGAGACATCCAAGTCTTAAAAAACTAGTCTGAAGCATTAGCTTCTCAATGTAAATTGAGATAACATGCTGGTATAATTTGAATTGTGATGGCAGGAAGCTTGGCCCCAGTGATATACTGAGCCATACGCACTACCCTCTGTAGCGCCTTGCGGTCGGAGGCCAAGCAGTTGCCATACCAGGCGATGATGCAACCAGTCAGGATGATCTCGATGGTGTTGCTGTCGAACTTTTTGAGGATCTGAGGACCAATGCCAAGCCCCGTTGATGAGAATGGGGGCATGCTCGGCCCTCCTTTTCTTGTAGTCCACGATCATCTCCTTTGTATTGATGTCCTGGCAACACACTGCTAGGTCTCTGACCTCCTCCCTATAGGCTGTCTCATTTTTGTCGATGATCAGGCCTATCTGTTGGGGCGGTATGCAAATTGGAGTGAGTCTCGGGTTTCTGGGATGATGGTGTGGATGTGAGCCATGACCAGCCTTTCAAAGCACTTCATGGCTACAGACGTGAGTGTTATGTCAGTAGTCATTTAGGCAGGTTACCTTTGTGTTCTTGTGCACAGGGACTATGGTGGTCTGCTTGAAACATGTAGGTATTACAGACAGGCTGTCTTATCATTGTCGGTGATCAGGCCTACCACCATTGTGTCCTCTGCAAACTTAATGATGGTGTTGGAGTCTTACTTGGCCACGCAGTCATGGGTGAACAGGGAGTACATGAGGGGACTAAGCACGCACCCCTGAGGGGCCCCCGTGTTTTAGGATCAGCGTGGCAGATATGTTGTTGCCTACCCTTACCACCTGGGGGCGGCCCGTCAAAGTCCAGGATCCAGTTGCAAGGGAGGTGTTTAGTCCCAGGGTCCTTAGCTTAGTGATGAGCTTTGAGGGCTCTATGGTGTTGAACGCTGAGCTGTAGTCAATGAACAGCATTCTCACGTAGGAGTTCCTTTTGTCCAGGTGGGAAAGGGCAGTGTGGAGTGTAATAAAGTGTCATCTGTGGGTCTGTTGGGGCGGTATGCAAATTGGAGTGGGTCTAGGGTTTCTGGGATGATGGTGTTAATGTGAGCCATGTCCAGCCTTTCAAAGCACTTCATGGCTACAGATGTGAGTGCTACGAGTCGGTAGTCATTTAGGCAGGTTACCTTGGTGTTCTTGAGCACAGGGACTATGGTGGTCTGCTTGAAACATGTAGGTATTACAGACTCGGTCAGGGACAGTTTGAAAATGTCGAATGAAGACACTTGCCAGTTGGTCAGAGCATGCTCGGAGTACACATACTGGTAATCCGTCTGGTCCTGCGGTCTTACTCACATCGGCTACGGAGAGCGTGATCACACAGTCGTCCGGAACAGCTGGTGCTCTCATGCATGCTTCATTGTTGCTTGCCTTGAAGCACGCATAGAAGTCATTTAGCTCGTCTGGTAGGCTTGTGTCACTGGCCAGCTCGCGGCTGGGCTTCCCTTTGTAGTCAGTAATAGTTTGCAAGCCCTGCCACATCCTACGAGCTTCGGAGCCGGCATAGTAGGATTCAATTTTAGTCCTGTATTGACGCTTCGCCTGTTTGATGGTTCGTCGGAGGGCATAGTGTGATTTCTTATAAGCGTCCGGGTTAGAGTTCCGCTCCTTGAAAGCGGCAGGTCAACCCTTTAGCTCAGTGCGGATGTTGCTTGTAGTCCATGACTTCTGGTTGGGGTATGTATGTCCCGTCACTGTGGGAACGACATCATCGATGCACTTATTGATGAAGCTATGGTATACTCCTCAATGCCATCCGATGAATCCCACAACATATTCCAGTCTGTGCTAGGAAAACAGTCCTCTAGCATAGCATCTGCTTCATCTAACCACATCTGTATTGAGCGAGTCACTGGTACTTCCTGCTTTAGTTTTAGCTTGTAAGCAGGAATCAGGAGGATAGAATTATCGTCAGATTTGCCAAATGGAAGGCGAGAGAGAGTTTTGTACTCTGTGTGTGGAGTAAAGGTTGTCTAGAGCTTTTTTTTCTCTTCTGGTTGCTCATGTAACTTGCTGGTAGAAATAGGTCAAATAGATTGGATGAGCATTTTCTTGTTTGCTTATGGCCTTATACAGCTCGTTGATTGCGGTTTTAGTGCCAGCATCGGTTTGTGGTGGTAAATAGACAGCCATGAAAAATATAGATGAAAACTCTCTTGGCAAATAGTTTGGTCTACAGCTTATCATGAGATAGTCTACCTCAGGTGAGCAAAACCTTGAGACTTCATTAATATTAGATTTCACACACCTAGCTGTTATTGACAAAAAGACACAGACCACCATCGCGGAGGCAGCTGTTCTGTCTTGCCGATGCACGGAAAACCCAGCCAACTGTATATTATCCATGTCGTCGTTCAGCCACGACTCGGTGAAACACAAGATATTACAGTTTTTAATGTCCCGTTGGTAGTGTTAGATTCTAAATAAACAAAGTAAAACTCACGGATGACTAGTAAAGGTCAAACCAAGTTTATTCACCCACTGGGTCACACAGCTGCATAAGACAAAGACATGTTTCCACCAGCACCAGTATTTATACCCCCCTTTAGGCGGAGTCTCCTCATTTTCTCTAAACACTACATCTTTGTTGCTTGACAGGAAGTTAAGTGATGTGGGTAATAAACTTTTCCTTCTCCCTTCATGGGTCCTGACCTGACCTCGGCCCACATTCCTCACTAATCCACAGCTATCCACCTTTATCAGTGACCGCAACCATGTGATTGCCTTTTCCCTTACTTAGTAATTCTCCAAGTCAATGGTTCATATCCACCCTTAATTGACCTCACCATATACATTCCTCCAACATAACCATTAACTTCTGGTGTAGAACGTATTTCAAATGACTACCCAACAGTCCCTCCTATTTGAATAGTAATTCTGTACTAATTCCACAGATCTCCTCTCCAGTCACATTCCATTCCGCTTTCCCAAATCCCTGTAACGTTAATGCCTTGGTTTTTGGGACTCTACAGAATACACGTATGTCGGTCCTGCCAGACTCTGCAATTAACACCCTTATGACAACATTCTGTCTCAAACACATGCCCCGTATGTACTTAGCCTCTGGCCACAAATACATTTGTACATACATCATTCCATCTAACCCATAACACGTTAATCACTACTGCTAGTCCACCTATATAATTGTAAACATAGTAAAACATGCTCATGTCAATTAGTCAATTTCCAACAATCCCTCCTCTGGAACAATGATCCCTCACATGTTCTATGACACCTAGAAAACATTGACTTGAACAGGGAAAATACATGTTTAATAATTTCACACCACCCTTGATGAGAATGAGGTTGGGCAAGAACCGTCCATTGGTTCAATGCCAATGGGATGCTAGTCTCCATGCCAGTCTCCATCTTCATCCTCTGGTGTCAAAGCAAGACACAGACTATGAGCCTTGTACATAATGAATTGTACTGTATCATCCAGCAAGCCATATGTATTGATACGCTTTAACATTAGGATTCTGATGACATGGTAAAACAACAACCCCTACTGTCAATGTCCCCCTCAAGATTAGCCCAAGCTACCATCTAGTGGGTTCTCTAATAACCTCCCTCTCGGAGGACACTAAAAGATAAGGTTTTCTGGTAGGAAACCCTCCCAAGACTCAATAAATTCGAGCAGTGCACCCTCCGCTTCCTTTGTGCTCTCCTCACAGTTTAGGGGCAGCGCTCTCTCTCTCTCTCTTTCTCTCCTTTTCGAATCATAATTAAAACACTTGATAACTTATCCAACCCAAATTTAGAATGACAGTCCTTAGTGCTTCACGTTGAGTCTATCACTCTAATTCAAGACCCTCAACTTAGCAGACACTTAGCACACAGTATGTACATTTACAGACAGGGAAAATATATAGACAGTATGTACTACTAATTTACCAGTATTACCCTTTCTCATTACGGCCCCTGTATATCCCTGTCTTACACTCATGTTAATGACAGATCGGTATATCTATTACCATACATTTCCCAGTGTGCAGACCTCCATAATCAACCTGATACCCCAAATAAACAGTTTAGGGAAACCCTAAATCAATTTACGGGCATAGTTGACCCTCCCTCCCCTTTCCGTCACTCGTCTTCTGGCGTATCTTCATTTTCTTCTTCAGACAGCATTACAGTCCATCTTCCCAACGGCACATATGTAACTCATGGCTGTCACAGTTGATGGCCCTTGACAATATCTGGGGAATAATCCGATTTTCCCAAGCACCTGAATCTCTCACCTGAGCAGCCACCACCATTCTGTACTGTCCATTCTGTCTGGTCCATTTTCCCACCAGTGCACTAGTAGCATAAGAGAAGTTTGGACGTGATCTCTCTCCGTGCTCACTTCACATACACGGTCTCAGGACTCATGCCGCACTCCTGCCGCTCGTACACAGGTTGCTGGCTTGGACTCAGGTCTCAGTAGAAGTGGTGCAGGACAGGGCCGTATTGAACGCCATTTTCGCCATTCCTTCAGCCAGTTAGGGGGGTGAAGCTCACACTGTTCTCGTCATATTATTCCTTCCATGCGTATAGATACCATCGGTTGTCACTATCGCCATAACTTTGAGAGAGGACAGACCAAAACAATAGTTTAAGGCATTTCTGATTCAGAAAATCAGAAAATCGAAACAACTATTTACCGTATGACAACTTATTACCTTCCCAATTTTCTTCTTACAAAATTCCTAAGACAAATGTCGAAGAGCATACCAACACACTGTTGAAACCATTTCCAAATTGGCTTATACTCCCTCATCATACTGGCGACCTCACTGCGGAGTTATAGGGTCAGGGAGTTCAGAGAGTTAACCCTTAGGGAGAAACCCTGACCCTGAAAGTCAGGACAAAGGTCATTCAACACCATTAATTATTTTCTTTCCCTGTACTTCAGTGTAGGCCGTTATTGTTAATAAGAATTTGTTCTTAGCTGACTTGCCTAGTTAAATAAATAACAACAACTTCAGAAACCATTTCAAAACCATTCAAACATTTCCATCATTCTGCGTACACAGTTTACAACCTAATTAAAAAGATAATACACAATAAATCAAACACGGTATTAACACCACTATCAAATATTCATAACCAATGGGTTATGGGAAATACTTCAAAGAGAGAGATAAGGACAACCTATCCTCTCCTGGAAGAGAAAGTGTACATTTCATTAGTATTCACTATGCTACATTTTAATCAGCAACACATCATTTTTAATTACTAACACAACATGGTAATGATAAGTCCACTGTACTCCCGTGCCCTTCATGGAGAGTCCGAATGGTAACCCCAATGCTTTCGCTTGACAGAATAGCTTTTTCAAAACTCTACTAACAATTACTCACAATATTAACTTCCCTCTAATATCTCGTGACCCCTTCTCCCTTTCGTCAATTCTATAAATATATTTCAGAATAAAACAAAATAAAATGCCTCACGACATAAAACAAATAAAAAAACCTGAGCTTGCAAGGTGTGTTTGGCCATGCCAATTCTAACTTATTACCTTTTAGAATCCTGTCACGGCCGTCGAATGAAGTAGACCAAAGCGCAGCGTGGTGAGCGTACATATTCCTTTTATTAGGATGACGCAATCAAAACAATAAACAATACAAAAACAACCGTGAAGCTTAAGGCTATGTGCCACAAACAATGTTAACTTCCCACCCTGAAAGGAGGGAAAAGGGCTACCTAAGTATGGTTCCCAATCAGAGACAACGATAGACAGCTGTCCCTGATTGAGAACCATACCCGGCCAAAACATAGAAATACAAAATCATAGAAAACGAAAACATAGAATGCCCACCCCAAGTCACACCCTGACCAAACCAAATGGAGACATAAAAAGGCTCTCTAAGGTCAGGGCGTGACAAATCCATTCCCCTGGCATTTCGCATAGATTCTTCCAACCCCAAAATTGGTTCCACACCTGTCGCCATGTAACATTATCTGGGTATTGCGAGCAGGCCTTTCTAATCGACCTGGCCTGGGTATCCTGGAAGGATATTGACCTCATCCTGTCAGTCGAGGATGCCTGGTCGTTTTTTAAAAGTAATTTCCTAACCATCTTAAATAAGCATGCCCCTTTCAAAAAATGTAGAACAGATGTAGCCCTTCGTTCCCTCCAGAACTGACTGCCCTTGACCAGCACAAAAACATCCTGTGGCGGACTGCAATAGCATCGAATAGTCCCCGCGATATGCAACTGTTCAGGGAAGTCAGGAACCAATACACGCAGTCAGTCAGGAAAGCTTCTCCAAACAGAAATTTGCATCCTGTAGCTCTAACTCGAAAAGGTTTTGGGGCACTGTAAAGTCCATGGAGAACAAGAGCACCTCCTCCCAGTTGCCCACTGCACTGAGGCTAGGTAACACGGTCACCACCAATAAATCCATGATAATCTAAAATCTCAATAAGCATTTCTCTGTGGCTGGCCATGCTTTCATCCTGGCTACCCCAGCCCCTGCCAACAGCTCCGCCTCTCCCGCAGCTACTTGACCGAGCCTCCCAAGCTTCTCCTTCACCCAAATCCAGATAGCAGATGATCTGAAAGAGCTGCAAAACCCAGACCCGTACAAATCAGCTGGGCCAGACAATCTGGACCCTCTCTTTCTAAAACTATCCACCGCCATTGTTGCAACCCCTATTACCAGTCTGTTCAACCTCTCTTTCGTATCGTCCGAGATCCCTAAAGATTGGAAAGCTGCCGCGGTCATACCCCTCTTAAAGGGGGTGACACTCTAGACCCAAACTGTTATAGACCTATATCCATCCTGCCCTGCCTTTCTAAAGTCTTCGAAAGCTAAGTTAATTAACAGATCCCTGACCATTTCGAATCCCACCGTACCTTCTCCGCTGTGCAATCCGGTTTCCGAGCTGGTCACGGGTGCACCTCAGCCACGCTCAAGGTACTAAACGATATCATAACCGCCATCGATAAAAGACAGTACTGTGCAGCCGTCTTCATCGACCTGGCCAAGGTTTTCGACTCTGTCAATCACCGTATTCTTATCGGCAGACTCAATAGCCTTGGTATCTCAAATTATTGCCTCGCCTGGTTCACCAATTACTTTGCAGACAGAGTTCAGTGTGTCATATAGGAGGGCCTGTTGTCCGGACCTCTGGCAGTCTCTATAGGGGTGCCACAGGGTTCAATTCTTGGGCCGACTCTTTTCTCTGTATATATCAATGATGTCGCTCTTGCTGCAGGTGATTCCCTGATCCACCTCTACGCAGATGACACCATTCTGTATACATCTGGCCCCTCTTTGGACACTGTGTTAACCTCCAAATGAGCTTCAATGCCATACAACACTCCTTCCGTGGCCTCCAACTGCTCTTAAATGCTAGTAAAACCAAATGCATGCTTTTCAACCGTTCGCTGCCCGCATCCACCCGCCCGACTAGCATCACTACCCTGGACGGTTCTGACCTAGAATATGTGGACAACTACAAACGCCTAGGTGTCTGGCTAGACTGTAAACTCTCCTTCCAGACTCATATTAAACATCTCCAATCCAAAATCAGATCTAGAATCGGCTTTCTATTTCGCAACAAAGCCTCCTTCACTCACGCCGCAAAATCTACCCTTGTAAAACTGACTATCCTACCGATCCTCGACTATTTGTGTCGCACTGCTTTGCTTTATCTTGCCCAGGTCAAAGTTGTAAATGAGAACTTGTTATCAACTAGCTTACCTGGTTAAATTAAGGTCAAATAAATACAATTTTAAAATTTTAAAAAATGTTACTGGTCCTATGGTCAGAGACAGTAGTTGTATTGCTTTTGATTCTGCCCCTGTTACCTTGCTGAATGTAATTATTTTCCCTGTTGTAAATTTAGCCAATTTGACGACTGCACAGAGGCAAAATATGCATTACTCCCGACTCCGGCCGCTTTCATGAGAGCTTGCTGTTGCTCACTTGTCATTGAAGAAAATGTCTGCACAGCTGCACTTACGGTACAGATGGCTCAGGTACCACCATGCAGTCTCTCACCCAATGGCCAAATACGCTGCATTGGTGACAAGGTTCGCTGGCTTTTCGCTGCCGAATGCATTTGCTTTCATATTTACCTCTCTGCTTTATTTTATTTTTCTTACTCTTGAATCCATTACCGGTACTTGGGGTATGTTGAGCAGCAACTACACGCACTGCAAACTGAGTGCAATTAGATTCCACTCTCAAAGCGGCTTGAACCATCTCAACCCATGTGGAGTGTTGGTTCACCACCCCTGTAATAGCAGTTTTGACAGTGTGTTTCAACCCTGCCATCAAAGCAGTGGTACAAATTCCTGCATTTTCATAAAAATAATCTGCTAGTGCCAGATTAATGCACAACACATCTTCCATCCTATCAACATACTCACGTACCTCCTCATTTTGACCCTGAGTGCATTTACTAATTGTGTTAATGTCAAGGCCGAACAAAATATTTCCAATAGCTGTCACAAATATTTCAATTTGTTCATGAGAAGTTGCTGGGTCACATGACTCAAGAGAGGACAACCAGGCAGGAGTACAATATTTTTCAACTAATTATGCCAACATTGCTCTCGGCAGTAGGGAACGGACAACTTAATCATAATCACCAGTGTGGAATCCCAAAATTCGTCCCTATTTCCTCAGGAAACGGATAAACTCCTGACCCTCTTTAACCGGGCCAGGCGCTTCCTTCATTATGCTATGAATTTCACCAAAGCTCAGCAACTGGTGTTGGTGTTGAATTTGGAGTCGTGTTATTGTTTGGCCATCTGGCAGAATGGGGTTCTCTCCCTCTGGGAGTCTCTGCCCAGGATAATAAGTCATCGCAACTGCATGAGTACAAACCGGGTGCACCTCTCTATGGTTTCCAGGATCCCTGGGATCTATGATCCAGTCCGGGACTACTATGTCTGGACTGGTGATAGGTCCCTCTGCTGCCACTCTCAACCCATAATGCTCTTTTTCCTCTATATGAGAAGGATATAGCGGCGACATGACCTGTTTAGCCTGGGATACATAATATCCCAGGGAAAACGGTGGGGAAGTGCCGAGACTATACACAGGTGTTCTGATACTGCTGGAGGACAGCCGTAAATTGTTGGACTTTATTTTGAATATTTTCCAGAGCCCTTGCAAGGTCCTGGTTCTGTTCATCTAATTTATGAGCCCGCCCATCTGCTATATACATTTTTTTATTAGTTACCTCATACTTGTCAGTCGCCTGGACAAGATGACCCTGCATATCTTTAATTTGAGCTTTATCATTTATACTCTTCTGTTGATAAAACGCCGACATCAAAACGCTTGTATATTGAGCTTTTTATTTATGTCATTGTGCCATACCACAACAGCATCTCTGAGTTCTTTATTTGACTGGAATTTTCCCTCAGCAGGGAAATGCTGACCAGTTTTATCCAGTTTACAACATTTTTCCCATATTCGAGCCGAATTGGTGATTGCTTGTGCACCTCTTTCAGCACCTCTATGGCTTTCTTAAACTTTTCTTCCTCTAGCCCCGCTTTAAAGGGAGAATCGTGGGAGTCGGTCTACATAAATAGTTATTATTCCGACGCCCCTCCCGACGGTGTCCAGGATGTTTAGATCTCCTCACCCAAGGCTCTAATATGCCAATTTTAACTATTTTTTAGGTAGTGATGCCCACTTCCCGGAGAGTAGTTACGCTATAGGTGCCCAATAATTTGTTCACAGGACCTGATACCTTGTGTAATGAGTGCACTGAGAGTTGGGAAGCAAGTACAGGGAGTGAGTGTTTTAATAAATAAACAAAAAACGAGGAATTGTTTTGTGGCCTTATGGAGGGGGTCCAAACATTGGCTGAACGCCATGACCAGGCATTGGACATTTTGCTGGAGCAATTCTGTGGGTTGTCTGGGGGGCAGCCTACCACTGGGGTAACACCACAGCCCATCAGTAACTCAGCTGTTAGCAGGGCCATCTCATCGGGCACTCCATCTACTCGGGAGCCCCGCTTACCTCCCCCGGCATGCTTCTTTGGAGAGCTGAGCACCTATCGGGCGTTTCTAGATGAGTGTGCCCTCATCTTCGAGCTTCAGCCCTCCTCCTTCCCCTCGGCTCACTCCAAGATAGCCTACCTCATCACACTGATGTCCAGGAGGGCTCTCAACTGGGCTACCGCTGTATGGGAACAACAGCCAGCCATATGCATTAGTCTGGAGGGGTTCGTGGGAGACGTGAAGAAGGTTGTTGATGCCCCGTTCTCCGGGAGAGAAGCTGCCCGGAAGCTAATCCAGCTTCGGCAGGACTCCCGAAGTGTGGCAGACTCTGCAGTGGAATTCCGCACGTTGGCAGTGGCGAGTGCTTGGAACTAGGAAGCGGTGTTCGCTATATTCCTGCATGGTGTCTCGGAGGAGGTCAAGGACGAGGTTGCTGCTCAGGAGTTACCTACGGATCTTGATTCCCTCATCGCGTTGACCATCCATATCGATGGGAGATTCCGGGAATAATGGAGGGAGAGGAAATTCGATTTCGCTCGCACGTTCAGGGATTCCACCTTGCTTCCAAGTAATCTCGGAAGTCCCCGACGGTCCCGTTGCTGAGAGAACCCGAGGCTTCCTGACCCCCCGAGAGTCGCCGAAGACGGCCGAGTCACCGCTTCCCGAGCCTATGCAACTAGGCAGAGCTGGGCTGTCGCCAGCGGAACAGCAATACAGGATCAACACGAAGAGTTGAAGAGTCTGTATTGCGGGATTCTTGGTCATTTTGTGTCCTCTTGTCCTTTAAAAGACCAGGCTCACCGATAGGAGAAGGTACTCTGGTTGGCCATATGGAGAACTTTTCTGCTTCCCTTGCTCGCACCCCTTTTCATGCCATTCTGTTGTGGGGAAACCAGTTTAAATCTCTCCGGGTCCTCATTGACTCTGGTCAATGAGAGCTGGACAGGCGCTCTATAGGCTGGGTCACTCATAATACCCCTTCCATCAACCTACGGGTGTCAGGGAATCACAGCGAGACTATTCGATTTCCACTCATCAAGTCTCCTCAGATTCCCGTGGTTTTGGGATTCTCCTGGCTCCAGTGAAACAATCCCCTCATCAACTGGTCTATGGGTGCCATCATGGGCTGGGGTCCATGTCTGCCACACCCATTGTCTGAAGTCAAGCCCCAGGACGTTTTTCTGGGTCCTCGGAAGGTGCCCCGGACCTCTCCATCATCCCCGTGGAGTACCAGGACCTCCGGGAGGTGTTCAGCAAGGCCCGGGCCACTTCGCTTCTGCCGCACCGACCCTATGACTGAGGGATTGACCTTTTCCATAACATCACGCCGCCCTGGGGACGTCTGTACTCTCTGTCGGGACCGGAGACCAAGGCTATGGAGACCTGTATTGGGGACTACAATGTTGATGATCCATCATCAGTTTTTTTCCTATCACAGCAATTAAACATTGTAATTGTTTTAAGGTCACCATTGGTCTCATGGTGACATCCCTGAGCGGTTTCCTTCCTCTCTGGGAAGGACATCTGTATATTTTTTAGTGACTGGGTGTATTGATACCCCATCGATAGTGTAATTAATAACTGCATCATGCTCAAAGGGATATTCAGTGTCTGCTTAACAATCTAGCAATAGGTGCCCTTCTTTGCGAGGCATTGGAAAAACCTCCCTGGTCTTTGTGGTTGAATCTGGGTTTGGAATTCATTGCTCGACTGAGGGACCTTACAGATAATTGTATGTGTGGGGTACAGAGATGAGGTAAATTACGTTAATCCCTATTATTGCACACAGTGCAACTTATTATGTGACTTGTTAAGCAACATTTTACTCCTGAACTTATTTAGGCTTGCCATTCGAAAGGAGTTGAATACTTATTGACTCAAGACATTTCAGCTTTTCATTTTTAATTCATAAAAAAAACATTATGGGGTATTTGTGTAGGCCAGTGACCCACTATCTTAATTTAATCAATTTAAAATTCAGGCTGTAACACAGCTAAATGTGGAAAAAGTCAAGGAGTGTGAATACTTTCTGAAGGCACTGTACTGTACCTCTATGCTAACGTTAGCTAGCTATTGAGCTTCCTCATTTAGCTCAAGTCTTCAATTTAAATAACACTGATAAAACTAGCCAAATGTAAACATGTCTGCGAGGTGTTGATAGCTAACTGCTGACAGATAGTTCAAACCTATGGGAAAGAGTCGTTTTCAAGGTGTTGTTGGGGCTGTGCGTTTCGGTAATTCGGTCGTTCTGTGGCTCTATGGGAGTTTTATATACGGCCTGCCGAGTTAAACTGAAATGCGAAGCTTCGGCCATAGATCCAATCTCGGATCGGGTGGTATTTCGGAGGAGTGGATTGTGAAATTTGGTCCATGGGAAAGTTTATTTTTGGATCTTCGGATCAAGGTGGTCACAGTTGCTTCTTGTTGAAGAGGCAGCAGATAACGTTAGCTTGCAATAGGTAGCTAGCCTCTTCCTCGATTCTGAATAAATTTGTGGCTATTTTCTTCTTGCTGTCAAAATAAGTGAGCTAGATTTTGTTTGTGTACTGCCATATATCAATAACATTGCTAAGTTTGTCACTGGTATTGGCTAGCAAATGTCCTAAACCTATCCAGTTAGACAGTGATGGCCTCAAGCTAAAATTGGGGAGAGAGGGAGGAGAGAATTCACTTTCTGTTTTGTCTTCTGCTGGCTTGCTAATGTTCACTCAGATACTTTTTTCCACATGTAAATGATGAAATTCGATTTTTATTCTACACTGAACAAAAATATAAACGAAACAATTTCAAAGATTTTACTGAATTACAGTTCATGTATGGAAATCAGTCAATTGAAATAGGCCCTAATCTATAGATTTCACATGAGTGGGCAGGGGCGCCCACTGGGGAGCCAGACCTAGCCAATCAGAATGAGTTTTTCCCCACAAAATGGCTTTATTAAAGACAGAAAAACTCCTCTGTTTCATCAGCTGTCCGGACGTGGAGGTCCTGGGCTGGCGTGGTTACACGTGGTCTGCAGTTGTGAGGCCGGTTGTACATACTGCCACATTGTCTAAAACGACGTTGGAGGCGGCTTATGGTGGAGAAATGAACATTAAATTCTCTGACGATGTCTCTGGTGGACATTCCTGCAGTCAGCATGCCAATTGTATGTTACCTCAAAACTTGAGATATCAGTGGCATTGGGTTGTGACACAAATCTGCACATTTTAGAGTGGCTTTTTATAGACCCCTTTCTATGTTTGTAAACATTGGGCGATGGGCAATGCACACAAGTTGGTGACAGAACAAGAGGGAGTAATTTATAAAAAAGCCTCCTGCTGCATCCAGAATAGTTATTTTGTAAAGATCACAACCAAATATTATCTTAGCGACTGTTCAAGCAAGAATCAAAACATAATTGTAAGTGTAGGAGAACTCCCTGCAAAATATTTTGTTTAGAAGTAATGAAAACAGACATCTAGTCTATGTTGAATGGGTGCAGCTGGCGATGGCTTTCTTACGGCTGCCAGGAGCTGCGCGCATCTATGCGTGACATCAGCGTGTTTTTTTACTGGAAAAGGGTTTATTGTCTCCAGCACAAGGTGCACCTGTGTAATGCTGTTTAATTAGCTTTTTGACATGCCACACCTCAGGTGGATGGATTATCTTGGCAAAGGAGAAATGCTCACTAACAGGGAGGGAAACAAATTTGTGCACAAAATCTGAGATAAATAAGCTTTTTATGCTGATTAAACATTTTTGTGATCTTTTATTTCAGCTCATGAAACATGGGACCAACACTTTACATTATGTATTTATATTTTGTTCAGTACATAAAAATTGTAATTGTGTCAATAGGTTGTAAATATTGTAGAAAAATCCTCACAGCCGTTTTCCATACTAAAAAGTGAAGAGCCACTAGCTTAATATGTACATACTGTATAGTAGGCTACAGACAATATGTTCCTCCACCATATGAGTCATAGAAATGACGATCTTGCTTTTGGGCTTTCCGGCAGTCTTTGTGGTTTTTATTCGTGGGGAGCCTAAATTGTACAATTGTAAACTAACAAATAATTATTCAAGTTAGAACCCATGTATATTAGCTAATATACAGCACCAATTACATAAATATCAGATAAGTTCTGTCGTGTCTTTGTTATCATTAAATTGAAGACTTATAGTTTTTATCAAAGATTCCTGTAATTAGGGATTACGCGATCAACTGAGTAATAACGTAACTAATTAACTATGAATTTGGGAGCACCAGGGAAAGTAGTCAGATTACAAAGTTATAATTTCCCAATATAACCTTTCAGATATTTTCATATCTGATCAATAGTCTTCTAATTAATGATTTATTTACTTTACCTCACGTTAGTCTCATTCCAAACGTCGTAAATTGTTGATTATCTGCACGAACCCAGTCTTCACTATGAGTCATCCATACATCAATTGTCTTAAATCATTTATTTATTACTAACTAATTAATTCACAGAAATGCATAAACAAACAAACAAACTTAAAAAGGGTTACATGAAATGGGAGAAATATGCCCTAGTGGCTGAACCGGCATGGCGGCTTGTTAGACAAAAGGGAGAATGGTGGGTCGATTCAGAAGTCACTACAGAGTATACTCTTTATAACAATTGACATGCTAATCCTTACACATGAACGCTCACTCATTCGGGAACAATTGCAATCAATATATATATAGTTACGCTCGGTGTGTGTCGTCTTGATCGTTGGAGAGAAGTTAGTTTCTGTTGGAGATTCGTCGGTCTCTGTCTTGGCTATTGTGGATAGTTCAGAGTGACATTCGTTATAGAATGATTGTTTCGGCGGTTGTCTTTCTTCCGAATTATGATACCGAATTCCTAGCTGCAGACTAGTAGTCAATATCAAAACTTGTTCTTATTCGCCTAAGAGTTTAACCACGTGGTATGGTTAAAGATTCAGCAATGGTACTTAACCTTAGTTCTCCTCCCATGGGGAAAAACATGGTCTAATGGTAATTTCTCAGAGTTGAGCTTTTATTCGGATAGCAGAGAGGGGCTGTCCTTGGATGTCTGACCCAACTGGCTCAGGGGCGGGTCCTCGGGTTTAGTTCAAATCAAACGGGATTTGTATTTTTCTTCATTAAACAGTCCAAAATCATGTTACACAATTATACAAACAGTATCATACTCACTCATTCATTTTATACAACAAACAGATGTAAACCTCATATCTGAGGTTATTATATAGACAGCGGTATGGTAATGTAGTCCCACAGTCTCTCATGAGTTTCCCACATGGGGACAAATGGGCATGCTAATAGCTGGACTCTCCACCGATCTTTTATACTTTTGCAGGAATATGAAATATGTTCGTACCTCAA
Source organism: Salvelinus namaycush (assembly GCF_016432855.1). Taxonomy (NCBI): domain Eukaryota; kingdom Metazoa; phylum Chordata; class Actinopteri; order Salmoniformes; family Salmonidae; genus Salvelinus; species Salvelinus namaycush. Next base: position 31,005,887 of record NC_052324.1, read on the forward strand.
GTTCTGTGAGGTGGAGGAAACTTCCATTGTCCTGAAAGTTTACCCTCTCTCTAATACTGTTTAGCCATGAGGAGATTCTCAGGAATTTACGACGTCTCTCTGTGATCACAGCATGGGTTGAAGGAGGAAAGGGAGAGGCAGGGAGAGGGGGATGGGGTTTGCAATACCCAAGCAGGCAACATCATGACAGTTCCATTATCTGTTATCTGGACTTTAACTCTCTTAACTAAATGCATTATACCAGTAGCCATGGCTTTTTGAGAGCCCTAAGCAAGATTTTTTCTTTTTTGACGATTTTTTGCAAAACATTTTATTACCCCCCTCTTGGCGGTGTAGAGAAAATGCTAAATTTTAAAGTTTATTTCCTGCAATACTACAATTTTTTTCATGGGGCAAAGAGAAAATTAGTAGAGAGCATCCATAATTTGTATCCATACACCAGGAAAATATTCTACGCCATCATGAACAGCCGATTACTGCACTTTGTCAGTGAACACAATGTCCTGAGTAAAAGTCAAATTGGATTCCAACCACATTATCGAACATCTGACCATATTTATACCCAACTGATAAACATGTAAATAAAAATTTAAAAAACCTAAAAAAACAAATTCTCCTGCTTTGTAGATTTCCCCAAAACATTTTATTCAATTTGAGATGAAGGCCTTTTACTGAAATTAATTGAAAGTGGTGTGGGTGGAAAAACATATGATGTCAAATTATTTAAGCAAAATTATTTTATTACATTCTAATGCTTTGTAAATGCTTGAGAATAATACTATTCAACTGGTCATTTTCCACAGCTGTCCAGTAGCCTCTTTACATACCGCACAGAGGAGTGATTTATTACTGGCTCCATATATTTAGGGCAGTAAAAACCAAGCCAGGCTGAATTCTCATTTTGTCTGTTTGGCTCTAAAGATCTTATCAATCCTCTTTCTTACACACATAGGCTGTGAGAACTGGTTAGAACCTGTTCTTGTTTATACTATTCTTCTAAGGGAGTGGAGCCAATTACCCCTTATCTCTTTTGTAAGCTTACCTCCCTCTAGGAGGGGTAAACAGCTCTTTGTGTAGATGAAGTATATAAAGACGGTGTGACTTGTAAATAATCAAGTTACTCTCTGACTTTATCCTGAGAGGGAACTTCCTTGTAATTGCCTGAAAAAACTCTTATAAACTGGAAAATTAACTCTGCCTGATCCTTGGAACGAGTTTTTCCCCAACAATGTCAAGTCAAAATGAGATAAAGATACAGATTTATTTTCGCAAGGGAGTGGAGTAAAACAGGGGAACAACTTGAACTGAAGTCTATTTAATATCTATTTAAATGAATTGGCCAAAGCGCTTGTGCAATCAACAGCCCCCAGTCTCTCTTAATGACACAGAAATAAAATGCCTCCTGTATGCAGACGATCCGGTACTGCTGTCCTCCACAAAAGAGAGGCTACAGCAACAATTAGATAATCCGCAACAGTTATGTCAGACCTGGGCACTGACTGTCAATCTAAAAAAGACAAACATTATTAAATTCCAGAAAAGGTCCAGATGTCAGGGAAACCGATATATTGGTTATATATTATATATGTATATATTATATATGGACTCCACTCACATACAACACACACACTGTAAGATGCACAGTATAATACCATAAATGTGTTTTACATTATGGGTAAAGTACTGAAAAATCATGTTATTAACTCTAATTTCGGAAACCTCCTGTAAAAATGACTCTAACATTCTGCATTTTTTTACAGTAATAGTTTATGCCTACTGTAGATTGAAAATATCAGTTTAGGCGCCATCCTCATGTTGTCGGGTGAGACACGTGAAGCTCAGACTATTTTAGTAAATATCTTCTTGAAGCGGCTGTGAAGCTGCTGGGTAGGTAGGTATATTTATTGCTAGCCAGCGTTGAATTGAGTTTACAGGGACAGTGCACATTAATCAACGTTTCAGTAAAAGTGCCGGTTTTAGCCTGCCACCTAATTTTCAACCGCAGTCCCTGGGCAGGTTATTAAAACAGTACAGACAAATAATGAGCAGTGAGCTAGGACAAGCAAAATGTAGCATGCAGACAGAGCAATAGCGCAAATAGCGCAACAAAACAAAATGCATAATAGCAACAGTGTTTCCACACCTCACAAGCTACAGACAACATGGAAAGCGACAATACACAACTAGGGATTATGATCACAAATCTGATTGGCCTTTAGCCATGTCTTTATGTTTTTTGTGAAGGTGTGATAGGTGGTGCAGTTGTGTGTGTCTGATGGCAGTGTGTTCAAGACAAAGGAAGCTCTCACAGAGAAAGCGGATTGACTAAAGGTGCTTTTCCTTAAGGGAACTATACAGTCACCTCTCATGGCAGACCTTGTGGATCTGCTGCCATGGGTTTGGGTTTTCTGTTTAACAAAAGTACCTGGTGGAGTGGGAGCCAGGCCATTTAGGATCTTGAATACAAGACATGCGTCGGTGTATTGCAGAAGATTTTCCCAACTCAATGCTTTCTGAGAATGTAACAGTGATGATGGCTATTGGGCTTCCTATCAAGCACTTTGAGAGCCTGTTTGTAGACAGACTGAAGGTGTTTTAATGTTGTACAGCAAGCTTGGGCCCAACTAGTCAAGCAGTATGTTAAGTGGGGGAGTATCATAGATTTGAAGGACAGTTTTGCTACCTCTGTAGTCAAACAATTTCGTATGAATCGGAAATTAGCAAGGTTGAATTTGGTTGTTTAAGTTACCCTATTCACCTGCTTTTTAAAAGAGAGGTTGGAATCAAGTATGATGCCAAGGTACTAATCGGATAACCCCTGGAGCTTCTCCACTGACACATAGACATCTGGCTCAGTTACTGCATGTTTCCTTAGCTAACCTAGCTAGATAGCTGGCTAAAGTTTGCTAGCTAGTTAGCTTGCTCAAATTGACAAAAGCGAGTTTGTTCTGCTCTAAATTGCTCGGAAATATCTAGTTGTGCGACCTAGAAAAACATCCAGAGAATATTGTGATTATAGGCTGTATCGCAGCCTCTGAGTGCCATAGAGAATACACTGAGCGCAGATTGGTGACCATTATGTTTCCACCATTACTACAGAGAAAATGGCTTGTTTCTAGCAGTACGGACTGATAGGCTGCATTTTACACATAAACCACGTTGTGGGCCGTACTCGCGAGCCGCTAAAGCTGATGACCAGTGCACCATGTTGTATCGAGGTGCCCGCCAACCTAAGGTGCAGTGCTACTGGTCAGCTGTAGCCTGACACATTGTCGACGGCAGAAACTGGTAACGTGGCAAATTTTTCCCCCTCCCAGGATTATACAGTATTTCAAGTAGGATAGCAGCCTACACAAAAAATAACGAATATTGGTAGCCATCTAGATGTCACTGTGATATATTCTACTCAATGGGAGAGCATAAATGGCAAAAACACTGGGAAACAATCTCCTCCTTAGCTGTCACAACCCTGTGGGATTCGGTTCACTTGGTTCTCATCTGCGCAACATAAATCATTGTTTTGAAGGCAAGGATGGTCCATATAATCATTTTTTAACTTAAAAAACAATGTTCCATAATGTTACAGTATTAGCTAAACCTGTTCACTTTACCAGTAGTATGCAAACATTTGGTGGCACAGCTAGAAAGGAAAATGTTGTGAGTCTGGTAAAATAATCTTTGATATTGTGTGGGATATAGCAATGTTGTATTAGTTTGCTAGGTTTTGAAGTAGGTGTATCTAGCTGTCTTATTTGTATTTGTTCAATGCCTCAATTGATTTCATAAATTAATTTGTATTTGTTCAATGCCTCAATTGATTTCATAAACTGTATTGCATATATGCTGTAGGTTCAAATCAACACAAGATGATGAATCCTGAAGATGGGACAAAGTGCATGACAAGGTGGCCCAGAGGAATCCAGCTGTTTGTTCTCCATCTTTACCTAGCTAGATATTGACTCTGTCAATCACCACATTCTTATCGGCAGACTCAGCCTTGGTTTCTCAAATGACTGCCTCGCCTGGTTCACCAACTACTTCTCAGATAGAGTTCAGTGTGTCAAATCGGAGGGCCTATTGTCCGGACCTCTGGCAGTCTCTATGGGGGTGCCACAGGGTTCAATTCTTGGGCCGACTCTCTTCTCTGTATACATCAATGATGTCGCTCTTGCTGCTGGTGATTCTCTGATCCACCTCTACGCAGACGACATCATTCTGTATACTTCTGGCCCTTCTTTGGACACTGTGTTAGCTAACCTCCAGACGAGCTTCAATGCCATACAACTCTCCTTCCGTGGCCTCCATCTGCTCTTAAATGCAAGTAAAACTAAATGCATGCTCTTCAACGGATCGCTACCCACACCTGCCCGCCCGTCCAGCATCACTACTCTGGACGGTTCTGACTTAGAATATGTGGACAACTACAAATACCTAGGTGTCTGGCTAGACTGTAAACTCTCCTTCCAGACTCACATCAAGCATCTGCAATCCAAAATTAAATCTAGAATCGGCTTCCTATTTCGCAACAAAGCATCCTTCACTCATGCTGCCTAACATACTCTCGTAAAACTGACCATCCTACCGATCCTTGACTTCGGCGATGTCATTTACAAAATAGCCTCCAACACTCTACTCAGCAAACTGGATGCAGTCTATCACAGTGCCATCCGTTTTGTGACCAAAGCCCAATATACCACCCACCACTGCGACCTGTATGCTCTTGTTGGCTGGCCCTCGCTTCATAGTCATCGCCAAACCCACTGGGCCAGGTTATCTACAAGTGCTAGGTAAAGCCCCACCTTATCTCAGCTCACTGGTCACCATAGCAGCACCCACCCATAGCACGCGCTCCAGCAGGTATATCTCACTGGTCACCCCCAAAGCCAATTCCTCCTTTGGCCGCTTTCCTTCCAGTTCTCTGCTGCCAATGACTGGAACAAACTGCAAAAATCACTATAGCTGGAGACACATAGATTTAAGCACCAGCTGTCAGAGCAGCTCACAGATCACTGCACCTGTACATAGCCCTTCTGTAAATAGCCCATCCAACTACCTCATCCCATACTGTATTTATTTATTTATCTTGCTTCTTTGCACCCCAGCATTTCTACTTGCAGATTCATCTTCTGCACATCTACCATTCCAGTGTTTAATTGCTATATTGTAATTACCTCGCCACCGTGGCCTATTTATTGCCTTACCTCCCTTATCGTACCTCATTTGCACACACTGTATATAGACTTTTTCTACTGTATTATTGACTGTATGTTTGTTAATTCCATGTGTAACTCTGTGTTGTTTTTTGTTGCACTGCTTTGCTTTATCTTGGCCAAGTTGCAGTTGTAAATTAGAACTTGTTCTCAACTGGCCTACCTTAGGGACAGGGGGCAGTATTTTCACGTCCGGATGAAAAGCGTGCCCAAAGTAAACTGCCTGTTACTCAGGCCCAGAAGCTAGGATATGCATATAATTGGTAGATTTGGATAGAAAACACTAAAGTTTCGAAAACTGTTAAAATAATGTCTGTGAGTATAACAGAACTGATTTGGCAGGTGAAACCCCGAGGACAAACCATCCAGGGAGGGGGAAAAATGAGGTCATAGTATTTCCCATTGGCTTTCTATTGAAAGCCTTATTTAATAGGAACCTGGTTGCAGTTCCTATGGCTTCCACTAGATGTCAACAGTCTTTAGAAATTGGTTGATGTTTTTCTTTTGAGAAATGAAGAAGTACGGCTGTTCTTTGTGAGTGTCAAGCCAAGTGGACACTGTTTGGTGCGCGTGAACTGGAACGCGCTTCATGTTGTTTTATCCGGTATTGAACACAGTATATTCCGTCTTAAATTTTATCGATTATTTACGTTTTAGGATACCTTAGGTTGGATTAGGAACATTGTTTGAAATGTTTGGACCAAGTTTACAGGTAACTTATTAGATACTTTGTAGTCATGTTGGGCGAGTTGGAACCGGTGTATTTCTGAATCAAACACGCCAAATAAATTGACTTTTTGGGGATATAAAGAAGGACATTATCGAACAAAAGGACCATTTGTGATGTTTCTGGGACATTTTGGAGTGCCAACAGAAGAAGATCTTCAAAGGTAAGGCATTTATTATATCGTTATTTCTGACGTTTGTGTCGCCACCTGCCTGTTTGAAAATGATTCATGTGTTTGTATGCGGGGCGCTGTCCTCAGATAATCGCATGGTCTGCTTTTGCCGTAAAGCCTTTTTGAAATCTGACACTGTGGCTGGATTAACAAGAAGTTAAGCTTTATTTTGATGTATTACACTTATATTTTCGGTTATCTTGAATATTGATATTTCTGTATTTTGACTTTGGCACTCTGCAATTTCACTGGATGTTGTCAAATCGATCCCGCTAACGGGATTGGCGCGGGAAGGGATCACTAACAGGTTTTAAATAAAGGTGAAATATATATATATATTTTTTTAACTCACAGTAGACTACATACCCAGTTCACAGCTCCCAGTTCACCGTGCATTTTGTTTTCAGTATCGTCTAGAAATAAAACAGATTGTGGTCATTAAGTAATGTAAAGGAACCTCTAGGGATGTGTGTACAATAATGCACCTTACTTTAGCTAATAGCCTATCCTGATCCTGCAGAGCTGGATGCTGATGTGACATGCTGTGTTACGGCTTTCATATTCCTCCTCCTCGGTCGAGGAGAGGCGAGAAGGATCGGACCAATACGCGGAGTGGTTAGTGTCCATAATTTATTAGCATCGAACTGAACACTATATGAAGCAAGATAACAAAATGAAAATCAAAACCGACAAACAGTCCCGTGTGGCACAACGACTACACGGAAGACAAACACCCACAAAACACACGTGAAACCCAGGCTGCCTAAGTATGATTCTCAATCAGGGACAACGATTGACAGCTGTCTCTGATTGAGAATCATACCCGGCCGAACACAAACATCCCAACATAGAAAATAACACATAGACAAACCCACCCAACTCATGCCCTGACCAACTAAATAAATACAAGAAAAAGGAAAACAGGTCAGGAACATGACATAACCCCCCCCTTAAGGTGCGAACTCCGGGCGCACCAGCATAAAGTCTAGGGGAGGGTCTGGGTGGGCGTCTGTCCACGGTGGCGGCTCTGGCGCTGGTCGTGGTCCCCACCCCACCATAGTCAAACCCCGCTTCCTTGGCCTCCTCCCAATGACCACCCTCCATATAAACCCCATTGGATTAAGGAGCAGCTCCGGACTGAGGGGCAGCTCCGGACTGAGGGGCAGCTCCGGACTGAGGGGCAGCTCCGGACTGAGGGGCAGCTCCGGACTGAGGGGCAGCTCCGGACTGAGGGGCAGCACCGGACTGAGGGGCAGCACCGGACTGAGGGGCGGATCCTGGCTGGCTGGCTCTGGCGGATCCTGGCTGGCCGGCTCTGGCTGGTCCTGGCTGGACGGCTCTGGCTGGTCCTGGCTGGACGGCTCTGGCTGATCCTGTCTGGCGGAAGGCTCTGGCTGATCCTGTCTGGCGGAAGGCTCTGGCTGATCCTGTCTGGCGGAAGGCTCTGGCTGATCCTGTCTGGCGGAAGGCTCTGGCTGATCCTGTCTGGCGGAAGGCTCTAGCGGCTCCTGTCTGGCGGACGGCTCTAGCGGCTCCTGTCTGGCGGACGGCTCTAGCGGCTCCTGTCTGGCGGACGGCTCTAGCGGCTCCTGTCTGGCGGACGGCTCTAGCGGCTCCTGTCTGGCGGACGGCTCTAGCGGCTCCTGTCTGGCGGACGGCTCTAGCGGCTCCTGTCTGGCGGACGGCTCTAGCGGCTCCTGTCTGGCAGACGGCTCTAGCGGCTCCTGTCTGGCGGACGGCTCTAGCGGCTCCTGTCTGGCAGACGGCTCTAGCGGCTCCTGTCTGGCAGACGGCTCTAGCGGCTCCTGTCTGGCAGACGGCTCTAGCGGCTCCTGTCTGGCAGACGGCTCTGAAGGCTCAGGACAGACGGGCGGCTTTGAAGCCTCAGTACAGACGGGCGGCTTTGAAGGCTCGGGACAGACAGACAGCGCTGGGCAGGCAGACAGTTCAGACAGCGCTGGGCAGGCAGACAGTTCAGACAGCGCTGGGCAGGCAAGCAGCTCAGACAGCGCTGGGCAGGCAGACAGTTCAGACAGCGCTGGGAAGGCAGGCAGTTCAGACAGCGCTGGGAAGGCAGGCAGTTCAGACTCAGGCTGCGCTGGAGAGGAGGAAGGCTCTGACAGCGCTGGACAGGTGGGAGCAGCTGGAGAGAGAACCCGGAGAGACAGCCTGGTGCGGGGGGCTGCCACCGGAGGACTGGTACGTGGAGGTGGCACCGGGTATACCGGACCGTGAAGGAGGACACGCGCTCTTGAGCACCGAGCCTCCCCAACCCTACCAGGTTGAATGGTCCCCGTAGCCCTGCCAGTGCGGCGAGGTGGAATAGCCCTCACTGGGCTATGCTGGCGAACCGGGGACACCATCTGTAAGGCTGGTGCCATGTACGCCGGCCCGAGGAGACGTACTGGAGGCCAGATATGTTGGGCCGGCTTCATGGCACCCGGCTCGATGCCCAACCTAGCCCTACCAGTGCGGCGAGGTGGAATAGCCCGCACTGGGCTAAGCACGCGTACTGGGGACACCGTGCGCTTTACCGCATAACACGGTGTCTGACCAGTACGACGCCCTCTCACTCCACGGTAAGCACGGGGAGTTGGCTCAGGTATCCTACCCGGCTTTGCCACACTCCACGTGTGCCCCACCCCCAAGAAATTTTTGGGTCTGACTCTCGGGCTCCCAACCGCGTCGCCGCGCTGCCTCCTCATACCAGCGCCTCTCTGCCTTCGCTGCCTCCAACTCCGCCTTGGGACGGCGATATTCCCCTGGCTGAGCCCAGGGTCCTTTGCCGTCCAGAATCTCTTCCCAAGTCCAGGATTCCTGGTTTTTTTTCTGCTGCTGTTGCCGCCCTTCTCCACTCCGCTTGGTCCTTTGGTGGTGGGTGTTTCTGTTTCGGCTTTCATATTCCTCCTCCTCGGTCGAGGAGAGGCGAGAAGGATCGGACCAATACGCGGAGTGGTTAGTGTCCATAATTTATTAGCATCGAACTGAACACTATATGAAGCAAGATAACAAAATGAAAATCAAAACCGACAAACAGTCCCGTGTGGCACAACGACTACACGGAAGACAAACACCCACAAAACACACGTGAAACCCAGGCTGCCTAAGTATGATTCTCAATCAGGGACAACGATTGACAGCTGTCTCTGATTGAGAATCATACCTGGCCGAACACAAACATCCCAACATAGAAAATAACACATAGACAAACCCACCCAACTCACGCCCTGACCAACTAAATAAATACAAGAAAAAGGAAAACAGGTCAGGAACGTGACATGCTGTGTCTTCTTGGGGGGGACATCTTCTATATCATCCTGAAATATATTGGAGAGAGGGGGGGGGGCTTAAGTCTTTAAACATTGGTTTAAGACTATACCACTCATCCCATGAGAGGGTGGGTTGATGTCTTTAATCATTGGTTTAAGACTATACCACTCATCCTATGAGAGGGGGGGTTTAGGTCTTTAAACATTGGTTTAAGACTATACCACTCATCCTATGAGAGGGGGGGTTTAGGTCTTTGAACATTGGTTTAAGACTATACCACTCATCCTATGAGAGGGGGGTTTAGGTCTTTAAACATTGGTTTAAGACTATACCACTCATCATATGACACCTCCTACCTGTAGTGTGTTTTATTTTGCCGCCTTTTTCCATCTTTCAACCTCTCTTCTTCAGACCTTAGTGAGTGAATGACATACATTACATACATTCAATATGAAAATATATTCAGGTCAGTCTGGCTACAGTGGAACAAGTGATTTTAAAGATGCAAATGACAAGTTTTTATAATGTTCAAGACTTACGGCATGGGAAAGATCTGCAGGAGAACTAAGCATCACCATCGCCTAATTTGCTGCATGCTTTCCTTTGAAAAAGAAAATCACACAATTGGATGGGAATCCCAAAAAACCTTATATCCAATAGTGATGGAGAATTTCATAATTTATACATATCTCAGTGAAATCACACTGTGCTTCCATTGCAATGTACAGAGCGTACTGTAAGAGTAAGAGTAGGTTGTTAAGTTTGAACAACAATAATAATAGTACCACCCCCCCTCCAGGAATATATTTCAGGATGTAGAAGACATCCCCCCCCAAAGTCACAGCATGTCACATCAGTGTCCAGCTCTGCAGGAGTTTGATGTATTAATTGTGTATGTAGTGTAAAAACTGTAGGAAATAGGTCCCAAAAAGTGTCAAGAATAATAAACAAGAAAAAGTATGAGCAATAACAATAGAGTGCTTTGCATGCTGCAAGCACAGAACCAATAATAACTTTTATGTTATAACAACAGAAAATAGGACTAATATAATATACTGAATAGCTAGCATCGTACCATCAAAACAAACACCCCACAGTTGTTTGAGAAACCTTGCTTTGGTAGGCCCTGTGGTGTGAACAAGGTACACTTTTCAGTAAATGGTACAGATCAGTGGATTCATTTAAAGAAATATCTAACCTGAACATCATCCACACCAAATGTTTAAAACTTCGTATGGGCAGGTGGGACAGTAGCATCCCACCTGGCCAACATCCAGTGAAATTGCAGAGCGCGAAATTCAAAAATACCAAATTCAAATATTTAACATTCTTGAAAATATATGTGTTATACATCAAAATAAAGCTTACTTCTTGTTAATCCAGCCGCTGTGTCAGATTTCAAAAAGGCTTTACGGCGAAAGCACACCATGAAATTATCTGAGGACAGCGCCCCGCATACAAACACATAAAAATCATATTTCAACCAGGCAGGTGCGAAATAGCGATATAATGAATGCCTTACCTTTGAAGATCTTCTGTTGGCACTCCAAAATGTCCCAGAAACATCACAAATGGTCCTTTTGTTCGATAATGTCCTTCTTTATGTCCCCAAAATGTCCATTTATTTGGCGTGTTTGATTCAGAAATACACCGGTTTCAACTCGCCCAACATGCCTACAAAGTATCTAATAAATTACCTGTAAACTTGGTCCAAACAACGTTCCTAATCCAACCTCAGGTACCCTAAAATGTAAATAATCGATAAAATTTAAGACAGAATGAACTGTTTCTAATACCGGATAAAAACAACGTGAAGCGCTTTCACGCGCTGTCACGATCGTCATAAGGAATGGACCAAGGCGCAGCGCGCATAGAGTTCCACATATTTTAATAAATCTGGTGGTACCGGGCTGGTGACACGCACCTCAGGACGAGCGCGAGGAGCAGGCACAGGACGTACTGGACTGTGGAGGCGCACTGGAGGCCTGATGCGTGGGACCGGTACAGGTGGCACCGGGCTGATGACACGCACCTCAGGGCGAGTGCGGGGAGGAGGCACAGGACGTACTGGACTGTAGACATGCACTCCAAAGAGAGTGTGAGGAGCAGGAACAGGATGCACCTGACTGGGAACACGCACTTGAGGGAGAGTGCGAGGAGCAGGCACAGGACGTACCGGGCTGTGGAGACGTACTGGAGACCTGGTGCGTATAGCCGGCATCAATGGTACCGGAACTTTAACACACTTCACACAGCAAGTGCGAGGAGCAGTTACAGGACGTACTGGGTTGTGAACGTGCACTGGAGACCTGGTGTGTTCAGCCGGCATCAATTGTTCCGGAACTTTAACAGACTTCTCAGGACGAGTACGGGGAGCTGACTCAGGTTGCACCAAACTGACAACACGTTCCTTTATTCCAAATCCGTGCATCCTCCACCAACTCAACAACTCTCCCATTTCTCTCTCCTCCAAATACTCCTTCTTCTCCCAGACTGGCTCTGGTTCACTCCTCGGCTCCGCCGACTGCTCCATGTGCCCCCCCCAAAAAATGTTCTTTGGGTTTCTGTGGCCTTCCTCCCCGACTTCGTTGCTATCCCTCCTTCGCTGCTTCCGTCTGCTTCCATGGCAGGGTCTTGTCCCCTGCCATAACCTCGTCCCGTGTCCATGATGCCCTCCACTCACTTTTCTCCCGGGCCCAGGATCCCTGCTCCTCCTGGCCACGCTGCTTGGTCCGTTTGTGGTGGGATCTTCTGTCACAATCGTCATATAGAATAGACCAAGGCGCAGCGTGCGTAGAGTTCCACATATTTTAATAAATCGAAACTCACCAAAAAAACAAAAACAAGCACTAACGAAACGTGACGTTCTGGGCTGCTCACAGGCAGCTACACAAATACAAGATCCCACAAAGCACAAAGGGGAAATTGCTGCCTAAATATGATCCCCAATCAGAGACAACAATAAACAGCTGCCTCTGATTGGGAAACATACCAGGGCAACATAGATGATTAAACACCTATATAACCCACCCTAGTAATTGTCACGCCCCAACCACTATAGAGAATAAACAGCTCTCTATGGTCAGGGCGTGACACATGCACCAAAACAGTAGAGTCCACCTGGAGTGACACTTGAATAGCACTACTTCTTCATTTCTCAAAAGAAAAACATTGAACAATTTCTAAAGACTGTTGACATCTAGTGGAAGCCATAGGAACTGCAACCAGGTTCCTACCCTCATAAATAGGGTATCCCATAGAAATCAATTGAAAACTCCTATGACATGAATTTTTTTTCTCCCCTGGATGGTTTGTCCTCGGGGTTTCGCCTGCCATATCAGTTCTGTTATACAGACATTATTTTAACAGTTTTAGAAACTTTAGAGTGTTTTCTATCCAAATCTACCAATTATATGCATATCCTAGCTTCTGGGCCTGAGTAACAGGCAGTTTACTTTGGCTTTTCATCCGGAGGTGAAAATACTGCCCCCTACCCAAGAGAGCTTAAGGGCCACTGGGTGCTCTTGAGGGGTTGTTGCCGTGCAATAGCAACAATGAAAGTGTGTGGCATTTCTACAACTGAAGCCCCACTTTATGATTGTGAACTCTGAAAGAGAGGAATAGCAGTAAAGTAACAAGTTATAACATTTAATTAAATACACTGATGTAACTGAAAAAATAGGGCAAATCAAAAAACGTGAACTTCAAATATATTCAATAAACAAGAATGAAATAGTACCTCTGTGCCTCACTGAAGCATGACCTTTGATGTGGTTGTTGAGCATATATTGTTCAGCCTTATATGTGCAGAAGGGGCAGTGATGAAGTTGACTGCTGCTGCATTTTTTAATTCTGGAACTCTCGCCCTCCATTAACACACTAACACTTAGTCCTGCATGTTGGAGCTCGGAGCTCTCAATCGGAAGATCTAGGATTGTACCCAATCCCAATTTGAACTACGTCACCCTTTGTCTCTCTTTGTCTCTCTCTCTCCCCACAGTCAACATGCACAGGCACACAATATAGTTTTTACATTAGTGTTGTAATGATTATCTTATTTGGTTACATACAGTACCTGTCAAAAGTTTGGACACACCTACTCATTCAAGGGTTTTTCTTTATTAATTATATTTTCTACATTGTAAAATAATAGTGAAGACATCAAAACTATGACATAATACATATGAAAACATGTAGTAACCAAAAAAGAGTTAAACAAATCAAAATATATTTTAGATTTTAGATTCTACATAGTAGCCACAGCTTTGCATACTCTTGGCATTCTCTCAACCAGCTTCACCTGGAATGCTTTTCCAAAAGTCTTGAAGGAGTTCCCACATATGCTGAGCACTTGTTGGCTGCTTTTCCTTCACTCTGCAGTTCAACCCATCCCAAACCATCTCAATTGGGTTGAGGTCAGGTGATTGTACAGTATATGTTAACTTCTTGTTACTTCTATTGTCAATTATGTTGGTAATTCATTTATAAAGTTGTTACCAATTCTAATAAATGTATTTTATGTACAAATGTATTGTTTTTCTTACATTTAGACTTCAGGTAGAATTTCACTGTAAATGTACAGCATTATCGTGTCACCAGAGTTGCCAGCTTAATACTGTAATTTTGCTTTACAGTACTATTTTCCTTACTGTAAAACATTACAGAATCTCTGCTGTAAAGCACAATTACAGTATTACGCTGGCAACAGTGGGGCCAGTATAATGCTGTAAATTTACAGGGAAAAGTTTTACATTGCACCTACACATATTTGGGACGAAAATTTGCTCCATAGGGAACTTCAACCTGGCCGTGAATGAACTGAGATACAAAGCAAGTAAGGCTTTCTATGCCAATAAAATATCTATTAAATTAGACATACCAATTAGGAACGAGCTCAAAATATTTGAATCAATAATAGAACCAATTGCAATATCAGTGAAGTGCGGGGTCTGGAATTCACATGCAGGGTACAGAGTACAGAGAAAAACTCCAAACATCACATGCAAAGCAGAATTAGGCCAATGCCCTCTTCTGATTAATGTCCAAAAAAAGAGCCAACAAGTTTTATGAAAATTTTAAAAACAAGTGACCCCACCCTGTACTATCATTACAAAGCGCTCAAATGCCAAGAGGTTACAATAGAGACAAGTCCCCTCAGCCAGCTCGTCCTGACACTAAGCTCACTAACCTCTACCAACCCAACAAAGCTTCAGGACAGCAATATCTGGCCCAACCAAATTATCACAAAGAAAAATATATCACCTATTGGAAAGACACCACAAAAAATGTAATTCAACTTCAATGCTATTTGGCTCTAAACAGACAGTACACGGTGGCAGACTAGTTTCAAGTATTAATGTCACATGCACAACCACAGTGAAATGCCTTTTTACCACCGTGATTGATAGAAAACTGAGAAAAACACTGACTGTGTACAGACTCCGTGAGTACATTTACATTTTAGTCATTTAGCAGACACTCTTATTCAAAGCAACTCACAGCAGTGAGAGCATACGTTTTTATAATGGTCCCTCATGGGAATCAAACCCACAACCTTGGCATTGCAAGCACCATGTTCTACCAACTGAGCTACACAGGACCACAGCCTGGCCTTAGAAACCTGCATTTTCTCCTACACTGCCAGAACTA
This sequence comes from Salvelinus namaycush, assembly GCF_016432855.1. Taxonomy (NCBI): domain Eukaryota; kingdom Metazoa; phylum Chordata; class Actinopteri; order Salmoniformes; family Salmonidae; genus Salvelinus; species Salvelinus namaycush. The sequence continues at coordinate 31,020,915 of NC_052324.1, forward strand.
TACAGTGTTTTCTTCCCCAAAATTAAAAATACATTTTGAAACAAAAACAGAAAAGGAGAAAATCCAATAGCTATTGGGAGAACGGTACCGAGTCAATGTGCGGGGGTACAGGTTAGTCCAGGTCATTTGTACATCTAGGGGGAGTGTCAATGTAAATAGTCCAGGTGGCCATATGATTAATTATTCCGCAGTCTTATGGTACCGCTTGCCATGTGGTATCAGAGAGAACAGTCTATGAATTGGGTGACTGGAGTCTTTGACAATTCTTTGGGCCTTCCTCCGACACCGGCTAGTATATAGGTCCTGGATGGCAGGAAGATTGGCCCCAGTGATGTACTGGGCCGTACGCCTTGCGGTCAGGTGCTGAGCAGTTGCCATACCAGGAGGTGATGCAACCGGTCAGGATGGTCTCGATGGCACAGCTGTAGAACTTTTTGCGGATCTGGGGACCCATGCCAAATCTTTTCAGTCTCCTGAGGGGGAAAATGTGCTGTTGTGCCCTCTTCACGACTGTCTTGGTGTGTTTGGACCATGAAAGTTTATTGGTGATGTGGACACCAAGGAACTTGAAACTCTCGACCCGCTCCACTACAGCCCTGTCGATGTGAATGGGGCGTGTTTGGCCCTCCTTTGCCTGTAGTCCACAATCAGCTCCTTTAGCTGCAAAATATGTAGCTTCCTGACACACACGTAGGGACAGCCAGTGGAACGACCAATCAGAGCAATAACATTACTACCTGTGTCTTTCTCACTATTTAATTATTGTCCTCATTAATTTCTTACTGTATTGTCCTGTTAATTGTTATTACTATTATCTATCTGCATTCCTGTTTGCTATGGAATTGTATGTTGTAACACTTTCCATGCAGAGAGAGACACTTTATCTTGGCCTGTCCATGGCATGCTTATTATCTCTGTAGTTACTTTGACTTACTGTCTGTCTCACCAGCCCAGATTTGAACCATTTATCTATCCATATGGGACGAGCGACCACATTCAAAAACATTGCCCTTGGTCTTATTTTCCAAGCCAGAGGCATCAACTGAGGACCCATGAATGTTCTGCTGTCTGCCTGGTGTGATGTGCTAAGCCCGTATGTTAAGCCACTACATGGTTAACTCTCCCACACTCCCTCCCTCCCTGGCTCTGCAGCAAAGCTCAATCTATTGTCCTTGTACAACTGACACCATTATCAACACCTGCCTGTGACTCTGAGAGAGATCCCTCATGGTACAGCCTGTTTCTCCCTCTGCTCCCTGAGACGGGCCCTGCTTACCACCACCATGATAATTGGACATTGAGCCGACTCCACAGGATAATGGCAGCCCCTCTAACACCTCTACTCATATCAGGGGTTGCCATATTAAGCATTGGCGAGGTCACTCTACCCCATAGTTGAAGATCTCTCCCCTCTCTCCTCTCCCCTCTCCTCTCTCCTCTCTCTCCTCTCTCAATTAAATGGCTATTTTCTGGCGTGGGGAACATGTTTACATTGCCAAAGCAAGTGAAATAAAATATATTTAAAATGTTATATTATCAGACATGTACTGTGTTTTAACAATGTGCAAATAGTTGTAATACAAATAGTAGGAGAAGACAAATAAACAGATAAATATTGGTTGTATCGCTCTCTCTCTTGCTCTCTTGTTCTCTTTCTCTCTTGCTCTCTCTCTCCTCTCTCTCTCTCTCTCTCTCTCTCTCTCTCTCTCTCTCTCTCAATTCAATTCAATTCAATTCAATTCAATTCAAAGGGGCTTTATTGGCATGGGAAACATACACTCACCGCCAGTTTATTAGTTAGAACCATCTAGTACCTGGTCGGACCCACCTTTGCCTCCAGAACAGCCTGAATTTCCGGGGCATTCTATAAGGTGACGGAAACATTCCACAGGGATGTTGGTCCATGCTGACGCGATGGTATCACGCAGTTGCTGAAGATTGGACAGCGGTACAATCATGCTAAGAACTGCCCGTTCCATCACATTCCAAAGATGCTCTACTGGGGTGAGGTCTGTGGACTGCGCAGCAGTGGCGGTCGGTGCCGTTTAGGATGAGGGAGGATGATACTTTTTTTATGAGCGTGGCCTTATTTCTATTACAACATATTGGATGACTGTCATTCATATTCCATTCACCCAGCTCAATGTAACATCGAAAGATTTAGGCTTATACATGATACTCAAATTTGTCCTATACCCATCATGAGGTTGCTCCAACCTAGCTTACAAATTAAAGTTTATGAAGTAGGTGCACATGTCGAGAGAAATTTGGGTAATCAAGGTGACAGACATTAACACATTCAATTCTGCCTTGCACACTCTTGCCTGCATCTAGCTGATCTAGGGTGTAATCATTAGTCCAACCTTTGCAAACGAGTTTCTATCGTACAAATTCAGATGTTTATCTCCGTTTCGTTCCGTTTGCTTCAGTTTAAGAAACGTTTTTCAACAGAATGAATACACCCCTGATCACACATGTAAACACAGTTCACTTTCATAGCAGCCACATACAAACAGCATGCTCATTTTGTTTGTTGTAGAATTCCTTCTCACATCTACACGCTCTCCTACTCCCACCTTCTCCCTTCATTGTGGATTTCAGTGCACAACATATCAGCTGTCTGTGACCAGTCAAAAAAACCTTTCCAAGCCAAACCTTCATATCATAACTGCTAACCGCTACACACAGCCTACATTGTTGTCACCATATTAACGTCATAGTTAACATAGCTTTTTGAACTAACGCACTAGTAAACCTGCTACAATCATGCAGTACAATGTACAGTTACCAGCAAGCAGTTTATCAGTTACACCGGTGGACCCCGGTGGTAATAAATTAATAAAACCAAAATCTTACCTTGACTTGGAAGAGTTCCAGTGTTGGATAGCCATAGCCAGCTAGCTAACATAGCATCCCTCTCTATTAGCTGCATCCCTCTCTATTAGCTGCATTCGCTAGCTAAGTACAGTTAGTGAAAGTTTAAAAAAAATACTCTATCGCGTGTCTTCTTGTTTTTAGGTGATAGGAGTGGAACCTGGTGTAGTCGTCTGCTGAAATAACCCATCCATGACAAGGCTTGAAGAGTTGTGCATTGCGAGATGCCGTTCTGCACACCACTGTTGTAGGTCACCATTATTTATCTGTTTGTGGCCCGCCTGTTAGCTTTCACGATTCTTGCCATTCTCCTTTGACCTCTCTCATTTCGCCCACAGGACTGCTGCTGAGTGGATGTTTTTTGTTTGTCGCACCATTCTCGGTAAACCCTAGACATTGTCGTGCGTGAAAAGCCCAGGAGGGCAGACGTTTTTGAGATACTGGATCCAGCTCATTCTAAAGTTCAATCAAGCAGTAACTGAATGCCTCGATGCCTGTCTGCCTACTTTATATAACAAGCCACGTCACTCAGTGTCTGTAGGAGCAATCCATTTTCATGAAAGGGGTGGTGTACCTAATAAACTGTGTTTGCATTGCCAAAGCAATGGACTCTCTCTCTCTCTCTCGCGCTCTCTCTCACCCTCTCCATAGTTCAATTGAATGTCACAAGAAGGGAGCTCCCGTTGAGACTGACCCTACTGTGTGGCTTTCTAAATACCGGCTGGCCACAGAGCAACGTTTTGCCCTTTCCTTGGCTACTGCCTTTTCACAATACATGAAACTGAATGAGAGCCCCTGTCTGTCCTTCGTAATGAGCTCACATGATGTGGTAACAGCCACAAGGATGGTTTCCTTTCCATAAGAATATAATGAGAGGATGCTATATGCTACTCTAAACGCGGACCAACCTACCAACCGCACTGTCCCTTAATCAAATACCAGATGGAAATAAATCTCCTTACAAATTGGTGCCATTTATCTTGGTTGTTTATTTTGTGATGGACGTGGTACTGTAGTCGTAGCCATCTGTTGAATGAATAGTGACAGCCCTTGTCATTGTTGCTGCTGTTTTTCTTCAGTCTGTCCACTGAAGAAAACATGGGGGATTACGTTGTGTCCAACACCTCAATTAATTATATGTTCTTCAGTTTGCCCGTTTTTATGACAATATGTCAATCATGGCTGCCAGATGCTATTCGAGACTTTATTTTTACGAATATTTGATGCCGCTTACCAAAATAATGAATGCCTAATTAAAATGATTTGGGGAATATATTTAAGGAAAAAACAGATGTTAACATTCTCTTTTTTCATCAACATGAATTTTACAAAAATATTGACCCATTTCCTGGCCGCTTCATGAAGTTGCACGCACAGTTCTGAATCAGAAACCGGTTTGTTTATGTGACATGCCTCACTTAATTGTAATTATTTCCAGGTTTTACCTGTTACTGGGGCGGAGTTTTGCATTTAAATGGCCAGTGTTTCCCTGTGTCCTGCAGGTCTGTTTTTCATCCGTGTACAGGTCGGTATGCTCTGAAAGGATGAGAGAAGGGACGATGTGGCCTACTCCAAAGTCAGTGAAACAAGTTTGGAAGTGTGCTTGAGACATGAGTGCCCATTTCCCTCCAGATCCACTTTGCAAGTTAGCAAACACATAATCAGATGGTTATTGTCTATAACATCACAGCTGTCTTCGGAAGATTGATTACCTAGCAAGTTAGCAAGCCAGCGATGCAAGGTAAAATATCTCAAATAGAGCTATTTAAAGCCAGATAAATAATATACTTATTGAGCATAGCTATAGCCATCAGTATTGGTCATCACTCAGTCACTGCTAGGTTTGTAAAGGTCCTGACATCAGTGCATAGCTATGTGCTAGAGGGCTTTTTGTCCCGAGCCTGCACACGCATCACTCAAACGGGATGTTTGCTTGTAAACAAAAAATGGGCTCTATAAGCTTAAGTCCATTCCTTCATTTTGACTTGTCCGGGAATTATTCACTTCAAACTTCCTCTGGGAAAAGTTTATAACTGTGTGAAATACATGCTTTATTAAACCAGTAAATAAAACCACTGACAGGAAGCACTCATGAAAGCAAAGGCAATCATCCAAATTAATTTCATTTGGCTCTGGGTTTGTATACACTGTATATAGCTAAGGCAATAGGTTCAGTACACATTGTTATTGCTATTGATTATTACATTGTAGGGTTTTTTAGTTTGCAAGAAAGGCATTTCACTGTACTTGTGCATGTGACATTAAAAACATGAAACTGGAAAAATCACTGCATTTTGTATCAGAAAGTAGGCTGGCCCTCCTTGAAGTCTCGTAGATCGATGCATTGCACTCTTTTTTTTTGTCTATAAAGCCCTCTTGCATTAACTCCTGCCATACCTTACCTCATTGTTAACCTTCAGACATATAAGTTACCAGACTCCGGGATGGCTAACCCTGGAGATCCCTTCACTCTCCACCGAGCTCGGTAATTCTGATGTTGTTGTTGTTGTTGCACATCTCATGTGGAATGATTTCCAAAAGTCTTTAAAGTGTGTGGATTTGGTGGCTCTAGTGCAATTCAGGCAGATGTTAGAGGGCCTTTTAACTGAAGAATATGTTTGTTTCATATGATTGTGTTTTGCTTTTTCGTGTTTTCTTTTCATGTATTGTGTAATTAATGTGTATACAGATATGTGTCGTGTATTGTTGTTTATTGATGTGCTGATTATTGATGTGTTTGACAGGTCGTCATTGTGAAGAAGAATTTGTTCTTAAAAACCACATAATAGTGCATGAGGAAATCATTTTTGAATGTGCCATATGCCTTTAGAAGTAATTCTTCCCATACTTGTACAATGTTTGAGGTTTAATGGGTTGTATAGACTACAGCATCATGCATCAGCTTGTATTTCAAAGGAAAACAACATTGTATTTCAAGCTGCATCCCTTTGGTGGCAGAGAAATCGGAGAGAAGACATCACAATCCGGGACCACAATAAAACTCACACCACAATAACATTTCCTGACAAGCACCCTGGGCCTCGTGACCTTAGAATAACAGTATTCTGCTTCAAAAAGTCTGTCTCAAACTCTGTTGGAATATGAATATGGAGGAGTCAGATAAGATATCACAATATCCACAGACAGACAGAAACCCTCTCGGAGAGAAGAGTAGAAAACAATACATTCAAAGAAGAATACATCATGGAGAAGGTAGAGAGAGCAAAGCAAGGAGAGAGGGAGTGGAGTGAAGGAAAGAATGATTGAAGGAACAAAGACACAGAGAAGCACCAGAGAGAGGAGGGGACACTATTATTCTACGCCCTCTGTCTACAAGAGGCAATTTGAGCGTGTTTCCTATGACCAGAGAAGAACACATCGTTGTTGTTATTATTTCATCAGGTAAATCTAAAACCGTCAGTCTCTCTCTGTACCAGTGTCACTCAGTAGGTTAGTTCCTCCCAACTGACTTCTGTTGATGAAAACTCAGCACTCCTCTTTCTCTTTGCACTGCAGTCAGTAGCTAATGGTCCTCTGTCTAGTACAGTGCCTTCAGAAAGTTATTCACATTTTGTTCCGTTACAGTCTGAATATAAAAAAAAAAAAATCACCCATCTACACACAATACACCATAATGACAAAGTGAAAACATAATGACAAAGTGAAAACAAACATTTTAGAAATCTTAGCACATTTATTGAAAATTAAATACAGAAATATCTAATTTACACAAGTATTCACACAACTGGATCAATACATGTTAGAATCAACTTCGGCAGAGATTCCAACTGTGAGACTTTCTGGGATTTGCACACCTGGACTGTAGAATATTACCACGTTATTCTTTTAAAAAATGATTCAAGCTCTGTCAAGTTGGTTGTTGATCATTGCTAGATAGCCATTTTCAATTCTTGCCATAGATTTTCAAGACGATTTCAATGGAAACTGTAACTAGGCCATCTTGGTAAGCAACTCCAGTGTAGATTATATTTGGCCTTGTGGTTTCGGTTATTGTCCTGCTGAAAGGTGAATCTGTCTCCCAGTGTTGGATAGCAGACTGAACCAGGTTTTCTTCTAGGATTTTGCTTGTGCTTAGCTTTATTCCGTTTAATTTTATCCTAGAAAAACATGATGCAGCCACCACCATGCTTGAAAATATGAGGAGTGATACTCAGTGATGTGTTGCGTTGGATGTGCCCCAAACATAACACTTTGTATTTAGGACATGAAGTTAATTTCTTTGCCACATTTTTTTCAGTTTTACTTTAGTGCCTCAATGCAAACAGGATGCATGTTTTGGTATATTTTTATTCTGTACAGGCTTTCCTTCTGTTCACTTTGTCACATAGATTAGTATTGTGGAGTAACTACAAAGTTGTTGGTCCATCCTCAGTTTTCTCCTATCACAGTCATTAACAGTTTTCTCCTATCAGTCATTAAACTGTGTTTTAAAGTCACCATTGGCCTCATGGTGAAATCCCTGAGCAGTTTCTGGCAACTGAGTTAGGAAGGATGCCTGTATCTTTGTAGTGACTGGGTGTATTGATACACCATCCAAAGTGTAACTAATAACTCCTCCATGCTCAAAGGGATATTCAATGTCTGTTATATATTATTTTATATATACCTATCTACCTTCTTTGCAAGTCATTGGAAAACCTCCCTGGTCTTTGTGGTTGAATCTGTTTAAAATGCTCTGCTCGACTGAGGGACCTTACAGATAACTGTATGTGTGGGGTACAGAGGTGAGGTAGTCATTTCAAAAATCATGTTAAACACTTTTATTGCACACAGAGGGAGTCCATGCAACTTATTATGTGACTTGATAAGCACATTTTTACTCCTGAACTTATTTAGGCTTGCCATAACAAAAGGGTTGAATATTTATTGACTGAAGAAATTTCAGTTTTTCATTTTTTGTAAAAATTTCTAAAACCATAATTCCAATTTGATATTACGGAGTGTTGTGTGTAGGCCAGTGATACACAATCTCAATGTAATACATTTTAAATTCAGGCTGTAACACAGCAAAATTTAGAAAAATTCAAGTGGTGTGAATACTTTCTGTGACCCAACACCTCTATGTAATTTTATGTGCAAAGAATCTAGCAGGGTAGTGAATGTTAGTGTGCCAGTCCTTTAGCCATTCAGGGGGACCTGATGTGAATTAAACAAGTGGCAATAATAGGTGAGCCAGACAACAGCAATATACAGTGGCAAGAAAAAGTATGTGAACCCTTTGGAATTACCTGGATTTCTGCAATAATTGGTCATCAAATTTGATCTGATCTTCATCTAAGTCACAACAATAGACAAACATAGTGTGCTTAAACTAATAACACACACATTATAGTATTGTCTATATTGACTACATAATTTAAACATTCACAGTGTATGTTGGAAAAAGTATGTGAACCCCTCGGCTAATGACTTCTCCAAAGGCTAATTGGAGTCAGGAGTCAGCTAACCTGGAGTCCAATCAATGAGACGAGATTGGAGATGTTGGTTAGAGCTGCCTTGCCCTATAAAACACACTTACAAAACTTGAGTTTGCTATTCACAAGAAGCATTGCCTTATGTGAACCATGCCTTGAAGAAAATAGATCTCAAAAGACCTAAGATTAAGAATTGTTGACTTGCATAAAGCTGGAAATGGTTACAAAAGTATCTCTAAAAGCCTTGATGTTCATCAGTCCACGGTAAGACAAATTGTCTATAAATGGAGAAAGTTCAGCACTGTTGCAACTCTCCCTAGGAGTGGCCGTCGTGCAAAGATGACTGCAAGAGCACAGCGCAGAATGCTCAATGAGCTTACGAAGAATCGTGGAGTGTCAGCTAAAGACTTACAGAAGTTTCTAGAACATGCTAGCATCTCTGTTGACAAGTCTACGATATGTTAAACACTAAGAATGGTGTTCATGGGAGGACACCACGGAAGAAGCAACTGCTGTTAAAAAAAAACATTGCTGCACATCTGAGGTTTGCAAAAGTGCACCTGGATGCTCCACAGCGCTTCTGGCAAAAATATTCTGTGGACAGATGAAACTACAGCTGAGTTGTTTGGAAGGAACACACAACACTATGTGTGGAGAAAAAAAAGGCACAGCACACCAACATCAAAACCTCATCCGAATTGTAAAGTATGGTGAAGGGAGCATCATGGTTTGGGGCTACTTTGCTGCCTCAGGGCCTGGACAGCTTGCTATTGTCACGACTTCCGCCGAAGTCGGTCCCTCTCCACGTTCGGGCGGCGTTCGGCGGTCGACGTCACCGGCCTTCTAGCCATCGCCGATCCACTTTTTATTTTCCATTTGTTTTGTCTTTGTCTAACACACCTGGTTTCAGTCCCCCAATTACTTGTGCATTATTTAACCCTCTGTTCCCCCATGTTTGTTTGTGAGTAATTGTTTGATGTATTTCGGTCCTTTGTGTGGGCTTATTATTTACTTCATGTATTTTGATTATTTGAGTAAAATTACTTTTATTACTCATCTCTGCTGTCCTGCGCCTGACTCCTCTGCACCAGCTACACACAGACGCCTTACAGAATTACTCACCACCGAATGGAGTCAGCAGGAGCAGACGCCCTCCCTGTGGCGGTAGAGGAGCGTGTCCAGCAGCACATGACCATGTGCAACGTCTGGGCACCGCCATGGATCGCGTTCTGCAGACGATGGATCGTTGGGAGAGAGGAGGAGGTCGTCCAGCGCCTCCACCAGCCACACTACAGCAGGCCCCACTGTCCACCCCTCCTTCACCCAGTCCCAGCGGGATTCGGCTCGCGCTCCCGAGGGAGTATGATGGGAAGGCTGCCGGATGCCAGGGGTTCCTACTCCAGCTGGAGCGCTACCTGGCGATCGTCCACCTGGCTCCTTCGGGACGTGAGAGCGTGTCCGCCCTCGTCTCCTGCCTCTCAGGCAAAGCCCTGGAGTGGGCCAACGCCGTATGGAGTGAAGGAGACGCGGCGTTGGACCATTACGCAGAGTTCACCCGCCGCTTTCGGGCAGTTTTCGAACGTCTGTTCCATCTGAGGCAGGGGACGAGGAGCGAGCAGCATTTCGCTTTGGACTTCCGGACCCTGGCCGCCAGCGCGGGATGGAACAACAGGGCCCTGATCGATCACTACCGGTGCAGTCTGCACGAGGACGTCCGTCGGGAGTTGGCCTGCCCGAGACACCACCCTCACGTTGGACCAGCTGGTGGATCTGTTCATCCGGCTGGACAACCTGCTGGCTGCCCGCAGACGTCCGGATCGGGGCCTGTCAGTTCCATCCCCCAGCACCTCCGCTCCGATGCCCATGGAGCTGGGAGGTGCTGCGCTTAGGGCGACCGGAGGAGGGGCCATTCCCTGAACCATCTGTGGCCGCAGAGGGCACACTGCTGGTCGGTGCTGGGGGGTTTCCTCAGGGAGTCGAGGCAGCAGGCAGGGCACTATCGTGTCACCCCAGGTGAGTCGGCACCAGGGTCACCCAGAGCCCCCTGTTGCTCACATGTATGTGTTGATAATATTTCCTGAGTTTTCCCCGCATTCCCAGCATAAGGCCCTCGTAGATTCAGGCGCAGCTGGGAATTTTATTGACCGTTCATTTACTCATAGTTTAGGGATCCCCCTTGTTCCTGTGGATATGCCCTTCCCTGTGCACGCCCTAGATAGTCGACCATTAGGGTCAGGGCTGATTAGGGAGGCCACCGCATCACAGGGATAGAATCAGTGTCTTCCTTATTGATTCTCCTGCGTTTCCCTTTGGTGCTGGGCCTACCCTGGTTGGCCTGTCATGACCCCACTATTTCGTGGCAACAGAGGGCTCTCAAGGGGTGGTCACGAGAATGCTCAGAGAGGTGTGTAGGAGTTTCCATCGGTGCTACTACGGTGGAAAGTCCAGACCAGGTCTCCACCGTGCGCATCCCCTAAGAATATGCCGATTTGGCTCTCGCCTTCTGTAAGAAGAAGGCGACTCAATTAACACCTCATCGACGAGGGGATTGTGCAATAAATCTCCTGGTAGACGCAGCACTTCCCAGGAGTCATGTGTATCCTCTGTCACAGGAGGAGATGGCGGCTATGGAAACATATGTCTCCAAATCCCTGGGGCAGGGACACATTCGGCCCTCCACTTCACCTGCCTCCTCGAGTTTCTTTTTTGTGAAGAAGAAGGATGGAGGTCTGCGCCCGTGTATTGACTATCGGGGTATCAATCAGATCACTGTGACGTACAGCTACCCGCTGCCTCTCATCGCCTTTGCGATCGAGTCAATGCACGGGGCGCGCTTCTTCACAAAATTGGATCTCAGGAGCGCTTACAACCTGGTGCGTATCCGGGAGGGGGACAAGTGGAAGACGGCATTTAGTACCACCTCGGGGCGCTATGAGTATCTCGTCATGCCGTACAGGTTGATGAATGCTCCATCAGTCTTCCAGGCCTTTGTTGATGAGATTTTCCAGGACCTGCATGGGCACGGTGTAGTGGTGTATATCGACGACATTCTGATATACTCCGCTACACACGCTGAGCATGTGTCCCTGGTGCGCGGGGTGCTTGGTCGACTGTTGGAGCATTACCTGTAAGTCAAGGCTGAGAAATGTCTGTTCTTCCAACAGTCCGTCTCCTTCCTAGGGTACCGCATTTCCACTTCAGGGGTGGAGATGGAGAGTGACCGCATTTCATCCGTGTGTAATTGGCCGACTCCCACCACGGTAAAGGAAGTGCAGTGGTTTCTAGGGTTTGCCAACTACTACCGGAGGTTTATCCGGGGTTTTGGTCAGGTAGCGACTCCCATTACCTCACTGCTGAAGGGGGGACCAGTGCGATTGCAGTGGTCAGCTGAGGCGGACTGGGCTTTTGGTCACCTGAAGGCTCTGTTTACCTCGGCTCCCATGCTGGCTCATCCGGATCCCTCTTTGGCGTTCATAGTGGAGGTGGACGCGTCCGGGGCTGGGATAGGAGCCGTGCTCTCTCAGCGCTCGGGCACGCCACCAAAGCTCCGCCCCTGTGCTTTCTTTTCGAAGAAGCTCAGCCCGGCGGAGCGAAACTATGATGTGGGGGATCGGGAGCTGTTGGCTGTTGTCAAGGCTCTGAAGGCGTGGAGACATTGGCTTGAGGTGGCTAAACACCCTTTTCTCATCTGGACTGACCCCCGCAATCTGGAGACTGAACCCTCGCCAGGCAAGGTGGGCCATGTTCTTTACCCGTTTTGTTTTCACTCTGTCCTGCAGACCAGGTTCCCAGAATGCTAAGGCAGATGCACTGTCCCGGATGTATGACACAGAGGAGCGGTCCATGGATCACACTCCCATACTTCTGGCCTCTTGCCTGGTGGCACCGGTGGTGTGCGAGCTGGACGCGGACATTGAGCGGGCGTTACGCACAGAGCCCACTCCCCCCCAGTGTCCAGCTGGGCGCCTGTATGTTCCGTCTGCTGTCCGCGACCGTTTGATCTATTGGGCCCACACGTCACCCTCCTCTGGTCATCCTGGCATCGGTCGGACGGTGCGTTGCCTTAATGGGAAGTACTGGTGGTCCACCTTGGCCAAGGACGTGAGGGTTTATGTTTCCTCCTGCTCGGTGTGCGCCCAGTGCAAGGCTCCCAGGCACCGGCCCAGAGGGACGTTACAACCCCTACCCATTCCACAACGGCCGTGGTCGCACCTGTCAGCCACCACCTCAGGCCGGTGGTGGCTGGTCCACTCCAGGAGTCTGAGGTGCGGGAGGTTCCTCCGCCCCCTCTGGACATCGAGGGGGCCCCGGCGTATGCTGTTCGAGCCATCCTGGACTCGAGGCGTCGGGCGAGGGGCCTTCAGTACCTCGTGGAGTGGGAGGGGTACGGTCCGGAGGAGAGATGCTGGGTGCCGGTGGAGGACGTCTTGGACCCTTCGTTGCTGCGGGAGTTCCACCGTCTCCATCCGGATCGTCCTGAGCCTCGTCCTCCGGGTCGTCCCCGAGGTCGGTGTCGGCGCGTTGCTGGAGCCGCGCGTCAAGGGGGGGTAGTGTCAGCTACACACAGATGCCTTACAGCTATCATCAACGGACAAATTAATTCCCAAGTTTATCAAGACATTTTGAAGGAGAATGTTAGGCCAATTGATGCTCAACAGAAGTTGGGTGATGCAACAGGATAACGACACTAAACACAGAAGTAAATCAACAACAGAATAGCTTCAACAGAAGAAAATATGCCTTCTGGAGTGGCCCAGTCCTGACCTCAACCCAATTGAGATGCTGTGGCATGACCTCAAGAGAGCAGTTCACACCAAACATCCTAAGAATATTGCTGAACTGAAACAGTTTTGTAAAGAGGAATGGTCCAAAATTCCTCCTGACTGTTGTGCAAGTCTGATCCGCAACTACAGAAAACGTTTGGTTGAGGTTATTGCTGCCAAAGGAGGGTCAACCAGTTATTAAATCCATGGGTTCACATACTTTCCCCACCCTGCACTGTGAATGTTTACACGGTGTGTTCAATAAAGACATGAAAATGTATAATTGTGTGTTATTAGTTTAAGTAGACTGTGTTTGTCTATTGTTGTGACCTAGATGAAGATCAGATCAAATTTTATGACCAGTTTTTGCAGAAATCCAGGTATTTCCAAAGGGTTCACATACTTTTTCTTGCCACTGTAACTTAAGTCCACATGAGTGACAGTAGAAATCCAGGTTGAATGTCAAATAAGTGTTGGCAATTAGGCTACCAATTACCTGAACTAGATCCACTGTGGGAGCTGCAGGTAACCGGCAAAATAAAGGAAACACTTGAGTAAATGAGGGACACAAAATATATTGAAAGCGGGTGCTTCCACACAGGTGTGGTTCATGAGTTAATTAAGCAAAAAACATTGCATAATACTTAGGATCATGAATTAAAACGCCAAGTTGCGCATTATTTTGTATACCGTGGCTAGAAGAAGAGATCTCACTGACTTTGAAAGAGGGGTCTCAAAGGAGGGGGTTTAAAGGGTGTGTGTGTGTGTGTCTGGGTCTCAGTCATCAGATCTAAACCCAATGGAATACTTATGGGAGATTCTGGACAGCGTTCAACAAAACACCAAATTATGGATTTTCTCACAGAAGAATGGTGACACACCCCTCCAATATAGTTCCAGACACTTGTAGAATCTATGCCAAGGTGCATTAAAGCTGTTCTTGCAGTTTTGGCCCAACGCCCTATTATGACGCTTTATGTTGGTGTTTCCTTTATTTTGGAAGTTACAGTACCTGTACCTTGCATCCAGCCTTATTTTATGGACTATAGTTAACAATAACATTTTAAAACATGTAGGCTGCATTTGCACAGGCAGCCCAATTCTGGTATTTTCCCAATTACAGTGCATTTAAAAAGTATTCAGACCCCTTGACTTTTTCCACATTTTGTTACGTTACAGCCTTATTATAAAATGTATTAAAAACCCCTCTTCATCAATCTGCACACAATACCCCATAATGACAAAGTAAAAACAGGTTTTTAGATTTTTGCAAATGTATTAAAAATAAAAAAGTAAAATATCACATTTACATAAGTATTCAGACACTTTAGTCAGTACTTTGTTGAACCACCTTTCACCATTGGCAGCGATTACAGCCTTGAGTCTTCTTGGGTATGACGCTACAAGCTTGGCACACCTGTATTTGGGGAGTTCATCCCCTTCTCTGCAGATCCTCTCAAGCTCTGTCAGGTTGGATGGGGAGCGGTGCTGCACAGCTAATTTCAGGTCTCTCCAGAGATGTTCGATTGGTTTCAAGTCTGAGCTCTGGCCGGGACACTCAAGGACATTCAGAGACTTGTCCCGAAGCCATTCCTGCATTGTCGTGGCTGTGTGCTTAGGGTCGTTGTCCTGTTGGAAGGTGAACCCTCCCCCATGTCTGAGGTCCTGAGCGCTCAGGAGCAGGTGTTCATCAAGGATCTCTCTGTACTTTGCTCTTTTCATCTTTCCGTCGACCATGACTTGTCTCCCAGTCCCTGCTACTGAAAAACATCCCCAGCGCATGATGCTGCCACCACCATGCTTCACCATAGAGATGGTGCCAGGTTTCCTCCAGATGTGACGCTTGGCATTCAGACCAAAGAGTTCAATCTTGGTTTCATCAGACCGGATAATCTTGTTTCTCATAGTCTGCGTCCTTTAGGTGTCTTTTGGCAAACTCCAAGCGGGCTGTCATGTGCCTTTTACTGAGGAATGGCTTCTCTCTGGCCACTCTACCATAAGGGCCTGATTGGTGGAGTGCTAAAGAGATGGTTGTCCTTCTGGAAGGTTCTCCATCTCCACAGAGGAACTCTGAAGCTCTGTCAGAGTAACCATCGGGTTCTTGGTGACCTCCCTGACCAAGGCCCTTCTCCCCTGATTGCTCAATGACCAAGGCCCTTCACTCCCGATTGCTCAGTTTGGCCGGGCGGCCAGCTCTAGGAAGAGTCTTGGTGGTGCGAAACTTCTTCCATTTAAGAATGATGGAGGCCACTGTGTTCTTGGGGACCTTCAATGCTGCATAATATTTTGGGGACCCTTCCCCAGATCTGTGAGTCGACACAATCCGGTCTCGGAGCTCTATGGACAATTCCTTCGACCTCATGGCTTGGTTTTTGCTCTGACATGCACTGTCAACTTTGGGACCTTATATAGACAGGTGTGTGCCTTTCCAAATAATGCCCAATCAATTGAATTTACCACAGGTGAACTCCAATAAAGTTGTAGAAACATCTCAAGAATGATCAATGGAAACAGGGTACCCCTGAGCTCAAATTTGAGTCTCATATGTAAATAAGGTATTTCTGTTTCTTTGATTTTTTACATTTGCAAAAAATTCTAAAAACCTGTTTTCGCTTTGTCATTATGGGGTATTGTGTGTAGATTTATGAGGAAACATTTATTTTAATCAATTTTAGAATAGGGCTGTAACGTAACAAAACGTGGAAAACGTCAAGGGGTCTGAATTCTTTCCGAATGCACTTTATTGTATAAAATAAATACAAATACATTGGGCAGCACGTGTAAACACAGCCATAGAGCAGCCTACATCCATGTATCTGCTTTTTTGTTGTTGTTGGTACCATGTGTATTTGAGAGCAAGAGTTTTCTTAATCTGTCTTTTGGCGTTTGTGTGAGAGAGGGAAATCTAGTGTCTATAGTATATAGTATATAGGTGTATAGGTTCCCTATGCCTGCCCTTAAGACAGATGGACGTGAGATGGACCTTCTTAGACATCTGCACGGTGTGACTTTCCCTTCCCTTCCCACTAAGGAAGGGTGAAGTGTACAGACCGGTTAGGTCTGTAAAACCACCACCACATGCAGATGTACTACTACTGGCATGTTGTTAGATATTTCTTTACCTGAGCAGAAGCAGACAGGTAATTTCAGTAACAGTGAGAAAGGAAGTAGGACTATTGATGAAAAACAACATATATATCATATGAATAAATCCTGAGTAAGATAAGGTCAATGGTTGAACGACAGACACAGTTTGTCCCAACAAAAGGAGCCTTTATTGGTGGTTGTTGAATTTAAATGTACAGTATGTACATCGTTTGAGTGAACCACAACAGGGGAAACCCTTATGACAATCAGAGCAGAACATCTGAAGAGAGAAATATCGTCTAACGACCCTCGGATCAAGTCCCATCTTATGCACATCAAGACGAGAGAGAGGAAGGAAGGGCGGACACTGGTACGAACATAAGAAGATCCACTTACACTGTGTGATCGCACAATAATGTATGATAATGGGAGATGATGTGCTTGATAAAGGAAAGCAGCACGAGAACCCTAGCAGGCAGGCAGACAGTGACAATCTTGTTTACACTGAACTGTGCTGGGGTCAGAACGCAATCATGGTTACATTAAGACACTGTGGAGCCAGCACGAGATATGGGTCGGAATATGTACCTCAATGCAGGGATGGGATATGCCACTGTACTCAAATTTTGACCTTTGTACACACTGATACATCGAGAAGATTGAAATACTGAACATTTTCCCAGAAAACTGCCCTTTACTTCCTCATTCTAGCTAGCAGTAGCCACCGCAGCAATTTTGGAATGGCAGTGTCAGCCAATCAACTCTTTTGTTGTTCAACGCAATGTGCCATTCCATAATGGCTCCTGTGGCTACTGCTAGCTAGCATGAGGCCGAAAAGGGCCGTTTTCCTGGAAAACAAGCAGTATTTCAATCTTCTCAATGGAGCAGTGTGGATAAAGGTCAAATTTGGAGTACAGTGCCATATCCCTCCCTGCATTGAGGTACGTTTTCCGAACCATATCTCATGCCGGCTCCACGGTGTGTTAATGTAACCATGATTGCGTTCTGACCTCTGTGCAGCTCAGTGTAAACAAGGGTAAAGGTAGTATCGGTATCTTTTGGCAAGTAACAGTCATGTAGTGGAGTGAAACAAAGTCTCAGTGGAGAGCAGCTTCTCACAATCCCCTTACTGCTCTCCTACCACCTGCCACTCACACCGACACTAATCACTGCACGGCTGCTCAGGCCGCTAAAGACACACACACACTCCTTCTCTAGGGGTGATCGTTGAAGAATCTAGCTAGTGCACTCAAGTTGTCTATTGGCTATCTCTCTCTATCAGACCCCCCCTCCCTCCTGCCTCTCTCTTCGAGTGAGGTGATATGCTTTTGAGAAGAAGTGAGATGAGTGAATGAAGAAAATCTGGATTTATTTACATGAGCTGCAGATCTGTCGGGAGCCACCGTGTTGGGGCCCAACGTGATAATCAATCTCAGCATGGATTCCTCTATACTCCCTCACCGCCTCCTCCCCTCTGTCAGTCTCTCTGTCTCCCTCTTCTCTTTCAATCTCTTCATGCTATCAATATCATTTTGTATCTCATTGCCTATTCTGCTCATATCTGTCAACTTCACTTCTGTCTCCTAATGCATTCGTCACCAAGGCAATTGAAGTATTGGGCTGCGACTTGGTCGCTTTACAACCATGCAGGACTGCTCTTACAGGTCTATTCTTATATTTTCCTTGAAATAGGATGGAAACCTTTGTTATGGTCAGATGATTCTAAGACAAACTGCTTCCGGACAGCCAAGCCCCTGTCTGTGATTTGCACCCTATTCCCTTTATAGTGCCCTACTTTTGATCAGGGCACATTAGGCTCTCGTCAAAAGTAGTGCACTATGAAGGGACTAAGGTGCCATTTGGAACCTACACTTACTTACAGATAAAGTACATGGCCTATGAGTCACTCCTTTTCAGACGGGTCTACAGAGATGTGGACAGCCAGACTCTGGCCAGGCCCATGCAGATAGATTGGAGTTTAATACGCACAGACTGTCCTCTACTCTCCTTTCACAGACAGACAACAAAGGTCCAGTCCAAACACAAATATGCTTCATCTGACACGAGGCGCTTCGCTCACTGCTCCCTCTCCTCTCCCTCTTCTCTCCTCTCCTCTGTCTGGTGAGGACTCAACTGAAGGTCAGGAATTACAATGAGGTAGAGACCAGACCGTGCTGCTCCCAGAGCTAACTTGCCTGTGATGTTTTAGTGATTCCCCAACATTATTTAGCTAAAGGTGCTGTTTCTCTGCTAAGGTCTGCAAGTTTGCTTTCGATGTATTCGTTATGAATTGATGTTTAAACTTGATCTAAACTGAAACATTGTTAGATTATTTGTGTGAAGCCATAATAAATACTACAGGGTACACTATTCCTGCCAAACTGATGGTGAATTAAAAAGGTAGCTACAATAAAAGGTAACATTTATTTATAACATTAACACAATATTGAGCTGTACCTTGAAAACAACAAACAATATAGTTACACTTTAAAAGGCAAACAAACTCCACAAAACATCTGATAATGTAGATCAGAGATAGTGGTTGAGTGTAAAATAATACTGACTTTGTAAATACCTTCGATTGTTTTACTAATGAATCCTGCTAAAAAATATATTGATAATACTGTAATAAGTACCGTTCACAATGCTGACATAATAACTCCCAACAAGAGTAAGATATACACATGAAACACATGTCTGAAATTACACATAATAACACATAATAACACATATGAACGCATGAAATATCAAAGTGATACTTTAATACAGTGCAACATTCTGTTTAGAATCCTCCCCCAGCCACGAAAAAATGTACTGCAAGAGGGTTCTCGATATTTGGGATATAGTTGCTGATAGTAGCCAGAGGAGGAGACTCCGCTAGAGGCTGTAATATGGCACTGGCCTGTGATACATGTTGTGTTGTAACAGAGATCTTCCCCCATGGATGCTGCCTACTGGGCTAATAGTTCAGTCAGTGTAGTTGTCAGACAAAGTATCAGAAATGTTCAACAGTGCCTCAGAGAGGTCAACAGCCTGACAAGAGAAATCCATTTGATAGATTAATGCAATAGAGAGATCAAAGTTGCATCATGCCATTTCTCCCTCCGACAGCTTGTAAACCCCATCACAGCAGCTGTAATAGTTGAATATTTTCAACCGCTTTCATGTGATGTCTAGCTCGACAGTTACATTCAAAACAAAATGTACAACAGCGATCAACACAGACCTCACAAGCCAAGCCATGTATAGTAGCAAACAAGCAAGTGTTTGTAACATTACAGTAGGAAGTGAACTGGTATGATTGACAATTACATTTCAAAGAAACAACAATGTTATACTGTACATAAAGAACATCCCAAACATAACTGTACTATGTACAAAGAGGTCCACACAAGATATGAACTGCTCATTCAGCACTGTATCAGAGAGCACTGTGTGTGCGTCCCATTGCTACCTATTCCATATGGGGAATAGGGTTCCATTTGGAACGCAAGTGTAACTGTGGTATACTATAAGCTGTGTATGAGCTGCTGTCTAGCAGTACAGCTGGGACCATCAAAGCAGTAACCACTCAGGTCACTGTAGCAGAGATAAGCACATCTCATGATGCGCTGCAGCAGCCTGGGTCCATCATGTAGATGGTAGACTCCTACATACAGGTAAGTGAAAAACACATCACACACACATGCACACACTTACAACCATCTTTTTTTTGTTTTTAACCTAACTGGGCCTCACGTTTTAATGAATACAAACACTACCTCTGCACAGACACACCATTTTAGAATTACTCTTACGACAAAAGAGATATCTTCTCTTTTTACCCTGTGTCTTTGCCTGTGTGCTTCTCTCAATGTGTGTGTGCAGTTGTTCTGTCTCTCTCTCTGTTCAGTCTCTCTCTTTTCTTGTGGGTAATTAGTGTGATTGAAGAGTGATGGCACTGATGAGGACATTCACCCAGTTGAGTAGTCAGCCTGGTGCCAGCTCTCTCCCAGCCCACAGGAACAAGGCAAACGTATTGTCTCCATCACTACAGTGATCAAAACCAACACTGCTTTCTTAAACAACCTACCATCCAACCTGGAACATTGTCAATTAACAGATGGGTTTTGAATGCGGTTGATTACGCATTCAGTTGCTTGTCTTTGACAAAATCCCCACTTGAACCTGCCATCTGAAATGGAAAAACATTCTGCAGCATTTTGAAACTGAGTGTTTGGTCTATTTTTGGTTTTAGTATTCAGTCCGTATGTTGTCTGACTAACTGTAAGAGAGCAATGCCTTTTTAGCTAGACTAGTGTCTGTGCCTGGGAGAGCTTGTTTGCAGAGAATAACAGCCTACCTGGTTCCCCATGGTAAATTAATCAGTTGCAAGGCGTGTTTCATTTAGTTGCTGTCTACAGGAGTAATGGAATGTCTGGTGTATCCTGGCCTCTGTTTTACAGATTACTGGGCCCACTGAGACATGTAACTGTCAACACGCAGACGCAGACACACACACATACACACGCACGCACGCACGCACACACACACACAAAACATCCCATTAAAATGTAAATCATTGGGTGCGTAGAATATCTACTTATCCCATTGTAATTAGATAACTATTCTTTCTGCACTGTCACTCCTCAGTTACTGTCTCTGGTAGATATATTACATATAGTAGATTATATTGTAGATTATATAGTAGATTATATACTGAATACAAATATAAACACAACATGCAACAATTTGTAAGATTTGACTGAGTTACAGTTCATATATGAGAAAATCAGTCAATTTAAATAAATTCATTAGGCCCTAATCTATGGATTTCACATGACTGGGAATACAGATATGCATCTGTTGGTCACAGACACCTTAAAAAAGAATTGCCCCACAATGTGCCTCAGCATCTCGTCCCAGTATTTCTGTGCATTCAAATTGCCATCGATAAAATGCAATTGTGCTTGTTGTCCATAGCTTATGTCTGCCCATACCATAACCCCACCGCCACCATGGGGCACTCTGTTCACAATGTTGACATCCGCAAACCGCTCACCTACACAACGCCATACACGTGGTCTGCTGTTGTGAGTCCGGTTGGACGTAATGGCAAATTCTCTAAAACAACGTTGGAGGCAGCTTATGGTAGAGAAATTAACACTCAATTCTCTGGCAACAGCTCTGGTGGACATACCTGCAGTCAGCATGCCAATTGCACGCTCCCTCAAAACTTGAGACATCTGTGGCATTGTGTTGTGTGACAAAACTGCACATTTTAGTGGCCTTTTATTGTCCCCAGCACAAGGTCCACCTGTGTAATGATCATGCTGTTTAATCAGCTTCTTGATATGTCACACCTGTCAGGTGGATGGATTATCTTGGCAAAGGAGAAATGCTCACTAACAGGGATGTCAATGCATTTGTGCACAAAGTTTGAGCAAAATAAGCTTTTTGTGAGTATGGAATATTTCTGGGATATTATATTTCAGCTCATGAAACATGGGACCTACACTTTACATGATGTGTTTATATTTTTGTTCAGTGTATATTCCACACTACCAATAAACTCACTCTTACAAGGCCCAGAGATATGAAGTAACAGGTGTTACTCTGTTACCCCTCCTGTCCCCTCTGCCCTCTAGATCATGTTGACCTAGCGTTACCAGGCTGAAACTCCACATCAAACCTGCCGGAGATCTGAGATGACTACTGTGCTCATTTTACTCTGGTCAAAGTGTGTGTGGGGGTGTGTGTGTAAGCACACCCATGCATGTGCATGTGTGTGTTGGAAGGCGAGTTTCCCTCTGTCTGATGTGTGAACAACTGTGGGTGTCAGTGTGTCTGTTTGAGAATGTGTGATTGTGTGGGGATGTGTGTGCTGAACATCATACAAACATATGATGTGTCATTGTTGGGTTTCAGATGGCGGGGTAGACAGGAACTGCTGTGACACATCAAGAATCATTACACACAGCTAAAATAGCTCCCTCCTGCTGGACTCAGTCTCACACAGAGGTTGCATGCCAAATGACACCCTATTCCATAGGACTCTGGTCAAAAGTAGCGCACTATAAAGGGAATAGGGTTCCATTTGAGACCCAGAAGTCTCATAAAGAGAGCATGGCCTCTAAGCTGCTTCCCTTCCTCTCATATCTGCATTATGCTAAGTATCCAGGCACATCTTCCCATCGCTAGTTACAAGAACTAACATCATCCCCGAAAACACAATCCATCTAGCCTTTACTGTCACTAAGAACATGCTGTATAAGAGGAAGTCCTCACAGTGCAGGTTCTCTGCCTCTGTAATCACACCACTTTTCTCTCCTGTTGTCTTGTACACAGCTGACTAACACTGTTCAGGTTAGGGTCTGTTTGTTCAGCTCTATCCCACATTATCCCCCTGAAGTCTACATGCTGACAGGCCACCAGCTAAACACACCTCAGCCACAATAATCTGTTTCAAAGTGTGTGTCCTATGGAGTGCGGGCTTGTTAACCCTGGGCTCCACTATAGGGGCTAAGGAGATGCTACAGGAATGGCAGGGTTATCATATGTTTCTGACAAACTGAGAAAACCACTATACTGTGAGGACTGACTGTGCTTCCAGCACGGGGGCGGCAATCAAACATGAATGCACCATTCAGAAGTACGGGTGATAATATGAACTCATACACCACTGTGTGTGTGTGGTGAGTGGGTCCTTAGAAGCAAATGTCAATTGCTAGATAAGTATTGGATACATTCTGATAGTTGAAGGTGTGTGGATAGTGTGAAGGTTATCGGGTTCAGTTAGTGCTGTGTCCTGTATTAACCTTGTTCTGTATTGACCCAGCCTTGTCCTGTATTGACCCAATCTTATCCTGTCTTGACCCAGTCTTGTCCTGTATTGACCCAATCGTATCATGTATTGACCCAGTCTTGTCCTGTATTGACCCAATCTAGTCCTGTCTTGACCCAGTCTTGTCCTGTATTGACCCAGTCTTGTCCTGTATTGACCCAGTCTTGTCCTGTATTGACCCAATCTAGTCCTGTCTTGACCCAGTCTTGTCCTGTATTGACCCAATCTAGTCCTGTCTTGACCCAGTCTTGTCCTGTATTGACCCAATCTTATCCTGTCTTGACCCAGTCTTGTCCTGTATTGACCCAATCGTATCATGTATTGACCCAGTCTTGTCCTGTATTGACCCAGTCTTATCCTGTCTTGACCCAGTCTTGTCCTGTATTGACCCAATCTAGTCCTGTATTGACCCAATCGTATCCTGTCTTGACCCAGTCTTGTCCTGTATTGACCCAATCGTATCATGTATTGACCCAGTCTTATCCTGTATTGACCCAGTCTTATCCTGTATTGACCCAGTCTTGTCCTGTATTGACCCAATCTAGTCCTGTATTGACCCAATCTTGTCCTGTATTGACCCAGTCTTGTCCTGTATTGACCCAATCTTATCCTGTATTGACCCAGTCTTGTCCTGTATTGACCCAATCTAGTCCTGTATTGACCCAATCTTGTCCTGTATTGACCCAGTCTTGTCCTGTATTGACCCAATCTAGTCCTGTATTGACCCAATCTTGTCCTGTATTGACCCAGTCTTGTCCTGTATTGACCCAATCTTGTCCTGTATTTACCCAGTCCTGTCCTGTATTGACCCAGTCTTGTTACCCAGTCATGAACCCAGCCCTTACAGTATCTCTCTGGGCTATAGCAGGTACCAGGCCGTGTACCCTAGATATGCCGTATTGCCTTAGTTTGAACCAAGGACCACTGGATAAGCACACTGCCCTCTGAAGGGGAACCAACCAAGCCTCAGCCACAGGCGGTAGACTTGATGCCCAACATAAAAAAAAAGGACATTTTGTAAATGGTCAAAGACAAACATGGATGGAATATATGTGCACACGCATGCATGCACACACATACACAAACACAGCCCCCATTGGCAGGTATAGTGAGATAGAGTGTTTAGCGGTGCCTGATTCTCCTCTCCCCTCTCTACTCAGGCAGGTTGTTGCTAGAGTAGAAGCTGGAGGTCTCCGACACATTCTTGGAGACACTGCGGGACGAGGAGCCGTTAGAGGTCAGGTCCAGAGAGGAGCGCCTGGGTGCCGCTACCGCACACAACCCCCCTCCCCCTCCGCTAACCCCCCGCGCCTCGGACCCACACCCGGCCACAGATAGGGCCCCAAACCTGGGAGGCTCCAGGTCGTTGGCCACATGCAGCACGGTGGACACGTTGGTCTCCATGCGGCTGGCCTTGTACATGCTGGCCTGGGTCTGCAGGTAACGTGTGGACTTGAGCTCCAGACCCTCGTAGGAGCCGGCGGGGACACAGGGACAGCAGCTGAAGGCCTGCTTGAAGCCAGCTCGAAACCTAGGGAAAGACAGAGAGACATACAGTACATACAGACAGACAAACGGATAGATAGCAGAGGACAGACAGACAGACAGACAGACAGACAGACAGACAGACAGACAGACAGACAGACAGACAGACAGACAGACAGACAGACAGACAGACATGTTCAAAAAAGGGGAAAGTAAAAAGGCTGAAGACAGACGAAGAGGCAAGAATTTTTTGGAAAATGAGTGGAGAGGCAGATGTGGTTATGAATGTTAAAACTTCAAATGGATATTGCTGTGGAGAGAAGAGCACTGCATAATGTTTCATGACTTAGACCTAACAGTTCTCTAGCAGTGCAACTAACTCTCACATTTTCATTTTGTCTTGTAACGACACTGTCATAACCGGGTATGAAATAGGCATCTTTCAGAGACATATTTCAAAGACTTTTCAGACATTTTTCAGACACCAGCTTGTTATTCTGAAAACCAATTGAAAGTTGGCTCTTCATAAAACTTTACCACCACAGTTAATTATGCTGTGTTCGTAACCAAGTCGGAAGTGGGAATTTACCACCATAAAGTTAGATAGAGTACTCTAGATGGATAAAACCCATTTTGGCATGGACATTGGCTTTGAGGGCTTACAGAATTTTAAAGTAGTTAACTGGGTGGGCCTTCATTTGGGTGAAGGAAGGATCACATGATTCCATCTGGGTCATCAGCCAATTAATTATACTTGTGAGAAAACATTCCATAACTGTAGGTGGTAGTACATCGGCAACCTGGGCTTTAAACCTGTTCAAACAACACACTCTAGCGGGCAGTATGCACCCTTTCAATTTGTTTGCCAACTCATATAGGTAGTACAAAAATGTAATTGACTACTTCAAAACGCTGCACGTGCGCTCACAGATACCATAATGGGACATGTATAAAGATGATATAGCTATCCTTCTATATGTTTACAACATACCACTGGGAAAAATCTATTGAACGGCCCTCTAACTGTCACGCCCTGTTATGTTTCACCTGTCCTTGTGCTGGTCTCCACCCTCCTCCAGGTGTCGCCCATCTTCCCTATTATCCCCTGTGTACTTATACCTGTCTGTGCCAGTTCATTTTGTTTGTTCATACCTACCAGCGTTTTTCCCTTGCGCCTGTCTGTGATTTAGTGCCTGGTTTTCTGGTTTCCCGGTTTTGACCATTCCTGCCTGCCCTGAGTCTGCCTGTCGTCCTGTACCTTTGCCCCACTACTCTGGATTACTGACCTCTGCCTGTCCTGACCCTGAGCCCGCCTGCTGTTCCGGTACCTTATACCCAATCTGGATTATATACCCCTGCCAGCCTTGACCTGTCGTTTGCATGCCCCTGTTTAAAGAATAAACTTTCATTTCTTCAACACTGTCTGCACCTGGGTTATACCCTAAAACATGATACTAACTGGTAATTACTAGTGAGAAACTTCTCTATCCTCCTTCAGCTCTGACTTCTCCCAAATGGTGACCTCTGACGTCACCTACTGTCACGCCCTGACTGTAGATTGCTTTGTATGCTTCTATTTTTAGTTTGGTCAGGGTGTGATGTGAGTGGGTATTCTATGTTGTAGGTCTAGGTTTTCTATTTCTATGTGTTTGGCCTGGTATGGTTCTCAATCAGAGGCAGCTGTCTATCGTTGTCTCTGATTGAGAGCCATACTTAGGTAGCCTGTTTTCCCACTTTTGTTTGTGGGTGGTTATTTTCTGGTTAGTGTTTGTTGCACCTGTCAGAACTGTTTGTTGGTCGTTTTGTTGTTTTTGTTCGTGTATTCATCTTGATTAAAAGTAATTATGGATACGTACCACACTGCACTTTGGTCCTCCTCTCCTTCTCCCGACGACTTTTGTTACAGAACCACCCACCAACAATGGACCAAGCAGCGTGGGAAAATGGACTCCTGGACATGGGAGGAAATTTTGGGCGGCAAAGGACCATGGGCACAGTCGGGAGAGTATCGGCGTCCGAAAAAGGAGCTGGAGGCAGCTAAAGCGGAGCGGCGACGCTATGAGGACTTGGCTCGAGGAGAAGTGCACGAGAGGCAGCCCCAGATTTTTTTTTTGGGGGGGGGGGGGACACGGGTAGATTGGCGGACTCAGGTAGGAGACCTGAGCCAACTCCCCGTGCTTACCGTGGCGAGAGAGTGACTGGGCAGGCACCGTGTTATGCGGCAAAGCGCAAGGTGTCCCCAGTGCGCACGCATAGCCCGGTGCGCTACATCGCAGTTCCTCGAATCGACCGGGCTAGAGTGGGCATCGAGCCAGGAGGGATGATGCCGGCTCAGCGCATCTGGTTTCCAGTGCGTCTCCTCGGCCCGGGGTATACTGCACCAGCCCTACGCACGGTGTCCCCAGTTCGCCAGCACAGCCCAGTACGGCCTGTTCCAACTCCCCGCACTTGCCGGGCTATAGGGGGGATCCAGCCAGGACGAGTGGTGCTAGCTCTGCGCTCGAGACCGCCAGTGCGCCTCCACGGTCCAGTGCATCCGGTGCCTCGGCCAAGGACAAGGCCTCCTGCATGTCTCCCCAGCCTGGTGAGTCCTGTGCCTTCTCCCAGAGCCAGGCCTCCTGTGTGTCTCTCCACTCCAGTGATGATCCATGGCAAGAAGCCTCCAGTGATGATCCATGGCAAGAAGCCTCCAGTGATGATCCATGGCACGAAGCCTCCAGTGATGATCCATGGCACGAAGCCTCCAGTGATGATCCATGGCACGAAGCCTCCAGTGATGATCCATGGCAAGAAGCCTTCAGTGATGACCCATGGCAAGAAGCCTCCAGTGGTGATCCATGGCACGAAGCTTCCAGTGAGAATCCATGGCACGAAACCTCCAGTGAGGAGTTATGGCACGAGGCCTCCAACGAAGGACGCTAGTCCGGAGCCTCCAGCGTCGCCCTCTAGTCCGGAGCCTCCAGCATCGCCCTCTAGTCCGGAGCCTCCAGCGACGCCCTCTAGTCCGGAGCCTCCAGCGACGGGCTTCAGTCCAGAGCAGCCAGAGTCTCCCTCCTGTCCGGAGCAGCCAGAGTCTCCCTCCTGTCCGGAGCAGCCAGAGTCTCCCTCCTGTCCGGAGCAGCCAGAGTCTCCCTCCTGTCCGGAGCAGCCAGTCTCCCTCCTGTCCGGAGCAGCCAGAGTCTCCCTCCTGTCCGGAGCAGCCAGAGTCTCCCTCTTGTCCGGAGCAGCCAGAGTCTCCCTCTTGTCCGGAGCAGCCAGAGTCTCCCTCTTGTCCGGAGCAGCCAGAGTCTCCCTCTTGTCCGGAGCAGCCAGAGTCTCCCTCTTGTCCGGAGCAGCCAGAGTCTCCCTCTTGTCCGGAGCAGCCAGAGTCTCCCTCTTGTCCGGCGCTGCCAGAGCCTCCCGCCTGTCCGGCGCTGCCAGAGCCTCCCGCCTGTCTGGCGCTGCCAGAGCCTCCCGCCTGTCTGGCGCTGCCAGACTTTCGTTACACCTACTAAGGAAATTACCTCGATAACAACATTTTCAGCATTTAACTACGAAACAGTTTAAAAAAAAGCTATTTATTGAAATGGTTTTTGAAGACCATTTCTTTACGAGCCTGATAGCTGTACTTTTAGTTTATGGTTGACACAGCTTGTTGGCTATTAGCTAATCGGATGTTTCTCAGCAAGTGCACGTGAATGCATCCAATTGGTGTTTACAACTTCACAACTGGTAAATTCCCACTTCCCAATTGGAGCTCAAGGATGATAGACACGTTTCCTGCTAGTAATTACCAGTTGGAGGGCCGTTCAAATGTACTTTTCCCAGTCATATGTGGGAAACATATAAAATGATAGATATCATCTTTATCAGTGGCGTGCCGTGGGCCTGGGGCCTGGGCCTTCAGTGAGGTACTACACAGTCCCACCCGAATTAATCCACCTCTTATTACCATCATTATGATGCCATGGCTCTAGACACTATACATTTAGACAGAAACGCAGTATAACCAGGCGTTGCGTCACCTTGAAATTGACAAATTGACATTTTTGGGTAAACAGTGTTTACCCAAAAACATGACACAATCAATGAGTCTTTTCAATATTTCCCTTCACCTTTTCATTGTGCAGCTCCGTTGCCCTGCGCGCTTGATCTTTGAGCTGTAGATCCACTCCGGTGTCCCCAAAAGTTTTCAAAAGCACCATTGCTTGTTAGTGCCCAGCCGTACTTTGGTGTCTCGTTGCTGCCTTGGTTAGACAACTCAAGTTTGCAAAGCCAGTGTGGCTCCAAACACCAAATCGATCACTTGCAAATAATAGGCATTCCCAGCAGTACAGTTTGCAGTGCTTCTCGGAGCCAAGGAGCCTGTGAGCCTTTTACAGCGCACGTAGATGAGACTTTGAAAGTGGCGAGCGAACGAACCCCTTTCCCGCCTGTGACAGGCTTTGTGGCGTCGGGCGACCTCTCCTTACAATGTCTAACTTTTCTTGAAAAGTTCGTCTTGAGAATGGCGTTATAATTATATCCTCGACCAAATCGATATCTTCTCCTCCTTCCGCCATTGTGGGTTGAAAAAACAGCTTAGTAGTACGCGAATTAATTCGTTTATCAAATTCAGTTTCCTAGATCTGCATAGACCTGCCCATAGGACCTGCCTCTCAATATTGGTAATCCAATCAAAAGACGTGCACGCACTACGCCTGCTAGCTGGCTCCTGTGTAACACTGGAGCCAGCCAGCAGGCGTACAATAGCCAACTCTAAAGCTGATTGGTTGACACTAAATTTTCATTTCCATTCACTATAAGCTACAAGCGCCCGCACTGTTGATTCTGAAGGCCTGAGGGCAGATTTTAGACCCCTGGCAACACATGATGGCTGAATATGATTGGATAAAAGATCTAACATAAAGACCAGCCCTCCAAATCTCAACCTGGGGCTGGAAGCAGTGCAACCAAGAGGAAAGCTATGAAATGAAGAGTATAACTCTTACTCTGGGGAATAATTTAATACATATTTGTGGGAAAATATATTTAAAAAAAAATTATATTCTGATGATGTTTAGGCCAGCAGAGAAGGCCTTGCAGGCCCTGACGGCCCACCACTGATCTTTATATATGTTCCATTATGGCGTCTGTGAGCGCACGGACAGCGCCATTGAGGCCATCTCCATTTTGAAGTAGTCCATTTTCTTCTACTTCTATTAGTTGGCAAACTAAAAAGGTACATACTGCCATCTAGAGTGTATTGTTTGAACATGTATAAAGCCATGGTTGGTGATTTCCTGCTACCTACAGTTACGGAATGTTTGCTCACAAGTAGAATTTATTGGCGGATCCCTCCTGATGAACCGGATGGAATCATCCCACCCAGCTGACTACTTTAAAATGGTGAAGCCCTCAATGACAGTATCCATACCATCTAACTCTATGGTGGTAAATTCACACTTCCCACTTGGTTACAAATGCAATATTAGCCGTCTGTCTTTCCAAAACAATTTTAAAATAATTAAAAAACAAACTCATAGAGGTTTTACTATTATGTGCCATACCCAGGATGTCAACAAGTCATATGAGAGCAAGTGGTTGTTTTTCATGCAGGAATTCAAATAAGTATTTTTCATTTTGCCTTCACCACAGTGGTAAAAGTTATGAATAATACGTGCTGAACAGTCCATAACTTATAAATAATGCAATGAATAATCTATGTACATAATAAAAACAGGTGTTAAAGAGAATGATAAACAATTGTGTGTGTATGTGTGTGTGTGTGCGTACCTGTGTGTGTGTAGTGTGTGTGTTTGTGTGTAGTGTAGTGTAGTGTACTGTAGTGTAGTGTAGTGTACCTGCTTGTGTGTGTTTATGCGTACCTGTGTGTGTGTGTGTGTGTGTTTGTGTGTGTGTGTGCGTACCTGTGTGTGTGTAGTGTGTGTGTTTGTGTGTAGTGTAGTGTAGTGTAGTGTACTGTAGTGTAGTGTAGTGTAGTGTACCTGCTTGTGTGTGTGCATGCGTACCTGTGTGTGTGTGTGTGTGTGTGTGTGTGTGTGTGTGTGTGTGTGTGTGTGTGTGTGTGTGGTGTAGTGTAGTGTACCTACCTATCGTTGAGACAGCAGTAGATTATAGGGTTGTACATGGTGGAGCTCATGGCCAGCCACATGACAGCCAGGTACACCTGTTGGATGTAGAGCGTCTCAAACAGGAGGGGGAAGAACAGATGGAGCAGGAAGTACACGTGGTAGGGCAGCCAGCAGAGAGAAAACGTACACACCACCACGATCATCATCTTCACCACCTAACACAGACAGAGACACAGATACCACAAAGGGTTGGGCTCAATTAATCCATTCCACAGATATTCTATTTAATTAGTTCTAAATGTACTTCTGTGTCCAATTCAGTCATTCAGAAAGGGGACAGGACAGCATAAAGAAAGTGGAAGACGGTGTACGTTAGAGGAATAAGAAACAATCAGACATGTAGCTGTCAGTTGGGAAATGATGACAGGAGTAGAGAGAGCTTGAAGCTCAGGGTGTTGTCGTGTTTATTTCATGAGTCATGAAGGAAGAAGTAAACATTGACAAACTTTCCACTCCTCTCTCTGTTTCTCTGGCTTGACCTGAAGTTGATGCAGTAGAGTTGTTTAGGATGCTTTCCAAATGGAACCATGTTCCCTTTATAGTGCTATCCCAGGAGTATTCCTGGAAGCATTCCTGGAAGCAGGTATTCCGCTAGCGGGACACCTGTCGACAACATCCGGTGAAATTGGAGGGCGCGCAATTCAAATAAATAATCTTAATATTAAACATTTATGAACATACAAGTATCTTATATTGTTTAAGAGCTTAAATTCTTGTTAATCTAACTGCATTGTCCGATTTACAATAGGCTTTACAGCGAAAGCATACCATGCGATTGTTTGAGGACGGCGCCTCACATCAACATATTTTTCAACCAGCACAGGCTTCATAAAATCACAAATAGCGATTAAATAAATCACTTACTTTTGAAAATCTTCCTCTGTTTGCAATCCCAAGGGTCCCAGCTACAACATGAATGTGTCACGCTCTGACCATAGAGAGCCCTTGGTTTTCTATGGTGTTTAGGTCAGAGCGTGACTAGGGGGGTGTTCTAGTCATTCTACTTCTATGTTGGTGGGTTGTATGGTTCCCAATTAGAGGCAGCTGGTAATCGTTGCCTCTAATTGGGGATCATATTTAGGAAGCCCTTTCTCCCACCTGCTTTGTGGGATATTGTGTTTGTTGCACCACTGATGTCACGTTTTTTGTTGTTGGTTTATTGTTTTTGTTTGAAGTTTCACCGTAATAAAGATGTGGAACTCTACACACGCTGCGCCTTGGTCCGTCCATTACCACGGTCGTGACAGAATGGTCGTTTTGTTAGATAAAATCCTTCTTTATATCCCAGAAAGTCTGTTTAGTTGGCGCCATCGATTTCAGTAATCCACTCGTTCAACATGCAGACAAAGGAGTCCAAAAAGCTACCGCTAAACTTTGTTCAAACAAGTCAAACGATGTTTCTATGTAATCCTCAGGTATCCTAAAATGTAAATAAACTACAATATTTCATACAGAAAGAAGTATGTTCAATAGAAAAGTAAAATCGTCACATGGCGACAGACTGATTTCCCACTGGGACTATTTGTACCAAAGAGTCCCAGGCTCGTTTTGGAAGAAACAACCCTGAAACCTTAAACAAAGACTCTTGACATCTAGTGGAAGCCTTAGGAATTGAAATCTGGGAGCTAGAATTGCATAGGACACATAGCTTTCCATTATAAGAGCCTGGGACCTAAAAAAACTAAAACATTCCGGTTGGTTTTTCTTTGGATTTTTGCCTACCATGTCAATTGTGTTATAGTCTCATACATTAGTTTAACATTTCTACCAACGTCAAAGTGTTTTCTATCCAATTCTACCAATTATATGCATATCCTGGCTTCTGGGCCTGAGTAACAGGCAGTTTACTTTGGGCACGTCAGTCAGGCGGAAATTCAGGAAAATAGACCCTAGCTCTTAACCAAACATATCTGCTAACTATGTGTCCATAATGAATGGCTCAGTCGGAGAGAGCTCTAGCATGCGGTACACATGTGTTTCTCCTCACTACCTAGAAGTCAAAGTAGAGATAAACATAGAGGTATAGAGCTAGCCCCATAAACCCAAGATACTGATACTATTAAAATACCCTAGGGTCTCATTGATGTACAGTTGCTGGCAGAGCATGTAAACCATAGGATACATGTGTTCTATGATGTAAACCCATGCAGGGTTAATCAAATTTTTATTTTATTTATTTATTTCACCTTTATTTAACCAGGTAGGCTAGTTGAGAACAAGTTCTCATTTGCAACTGCGACCTGGCCAAGATAAAGCATAGCAGTGTGAACAGACAACAACACAGAGTTACACATGGAGTAAACAATAAACAAGTCAATAACATGGTAGAAAAAAAGAGAATTTTAAATCAGATCTTATTGGTCACATACACATGTTTAGCAGATGTTATTGCAAGTGTAGTGAAATGCTTGTGCTTCTAGTTCCGACAGTGCAGCAATATCTAACCGCAGCCAACGTGAGTAGAACATTTAAACGTGTTAACACTCGCAAGGCTGCTGGCCCAGACAGCATCCCTAGCCGCATCCTCAGAGCATGCGCAGACCAGCTGGCGGGTGTGTTTATAGACATATTCAATCAATCCCTATCCCAGTCTACTGTTCGCACATGCTTCAAGAGGGCCACCACTGTTCCTGTTCCCAAGAAAGCTAAGAAAACTGGCTGTGATGGCTGTTTAACAGTCTGATGGCCTTGAGATAGAAGCTGTTTTTCAGTCTCTCGGTCCCAGCTTTGATGTACCTGTACTCACCTCGCCTTCTGGATGGTAGCGGGGTGAATAGGCAGTGGCTCGGGTGGTTGTTGTCCTTGATGATATTTTTGGCCTTCATGTGACATCGGGGGCTTTAGGTGTCCTGGAGGGCAGGTAGTTTGCCCCCGGTGATGAATTGTGCAGACCGCACCACCCTCTGGAGAGACTTGCGGTTGTGGGCATCTGTTAAAGTTTGTGAGGGTTTTAGGTGACAAGCCAAATTTCTTCAGCCTCTTGAGGTTGAAGAGGCGCTGTTGCGCCTTCTTCACCACACTGTCTGTGTGGATGGACCATTTCAGTTTGTCCGTGGTGTGCACGCCAAGGAAATGGCCACGCAGTCATGGGTGAACAGGGAGTACAGGAGGGGGCTGAGCACACACCCATGTGGGGCCCCAGTGTTGAGGATCAGCGAAGTGGTGATGTTGTTTCCTACCATCACCACCTGTTGGATGGCCCGTCAGGAAGTCCAGGACCAAATTGCACAGGGCAGGGTTGAGATCCAGGGCCTCAAGCATAATGATGAGCTTAGAGGATACTATGGTGTTGAATGCTGAGCTATAGTCAATGAACAGCATTCTTACATAGGTATTCCTCTTGTCCAGATGGGATAGGGCAGTGTGCAGTGTGATGGCGATTGCATCGTCTGTGGACCTATTGGGGTAGTAAGCAAATTGATGTGGGTCTAGGGTGTCATGTAAGGTGGAGGTGATATGATCCTTGACTAGTCTCTCAAAGCACTGTACTGAATGACGTCACAGCCTGCTTCTTACCAAAGCCCTGCAGTACATCTTTACCCTACAAACTCATAATTGGAACCTTGCATTTGGCTATGAGCATGTACACCCAGGCTTATAGTATCTTCATACTGTACCTTGCGTTTGGCAGTGAGCTGCTCCTTGTAGCGGTCAGAGGAGTCTCCAGGTATGTTACTGGCCCAGAGGGTGAGGCCCACCACTAGGTAGGCACAGCCCATCACCAGCAGAGGCAGGAAGTAGATCAGCACAGTCACACATACGTAGTACCTACAGGACAGGAAGGGAAAGACAACATCAGCATGCAGTTCTGTCACATTTTACCAACAGCACAGGGGTGTCACGCCCTGACCTTAGAGAGCCTTTTTATGTCTCTATTTGGTTTGGTCAGGGTGTGATTTGGGGGGGCATTCTATGTTCTTTATTTCTATGTTTTGTATTTCTATGTTTTGGCCGGGTATGGTTCTCAATCAGGGACAGCTGTCATTCGTTGTCTCTGATTGGGAATCATACTTAGGGAGCCTTTTTTCCTTTGGTGTTTGTGGGTAGTTATCTTTGTTAGTGGCACTAATGCCCTGTTAAGCTTCACGGTCGTTTCTTTGTTTTCTTGTTTTGTTGGCGACATTTACTATAATAAAAGAAAATGTACGCTTACCACGCTGCACCTTGGTCTCCTTTCGACGACGGCTGTGACAGAACTACCCACCACCAAAGGACCAAGCAGCGTGGCCAGGAGGAGCAGGGATCCTGGGCCCGGGAGAAGAGAGAGTGGAGGACATCTTGGACATAGGAGCAGATTATGGCAGGGGACAAGACCCTGCCATGGAAACAGGCGGAAGTAGCGAGGGAGGAATGACAATGATACCAGGAGTCACGGCAACGAAGCAGGCACGAGAGGCAGCCCCCCAAAAATTTTTTGGGGGGGCACACGAGGCGATTGGCTGAGTCAGGTTGGAGACCTGAGCCAACTTCTCGTGCTTACCGTAGGGAGCGTGGTACTGGTCAGGCACCGTGTTATGCGGTGGAGCGCACGGTGTCTCCAGTGCGCGTTCACAGCCCGGTGCGCTACATTCCAGCTCCCCGCATCGGCCGGGCTAGAGTGGGCATCCAGCCAGGACGGATGGTGCCGGCTCAGCGCATCTGGCCACCAGTGCGTCTCTACGGCCCAGGATATCCTGCGCCGGCTCTGCGTACTGAGTCTCCGGTGCGCCTGCACAGCCCAGTGCATCCTGTGCCAGCGCCCCGCATTTGCCGGGCGAAAGTAACCATCCAGCCAGGACGGGTTGTGCCAGCTCTACGCTTGAGACCTCCAGTGCGCCTCCATGGCCCAGTGTATCCGGTGCCTGCCCCACGCACCAGGCCTCCAGTGTGTCTCTCCAGCCCGGTGAGTTCTGTGCCTGCTTCACGGACCAGGCCTCCTGTGTGTCTCCCCAGCCTGGTGAGTCCTGTGCCTGCTCCATGGACCAGGCCTCCTGTGTGTCTCCCCAGCCTGGTGAGTCCTGTGCCTGCTGCACGAACGAAGCCTCCAGTGATGATCCATGGCACGAAGCCTCCAGTGATGATCCATGGCACAAAGCCTCCAGTGATGATCCATGGCACGAAGCCTCGAGTGATGATCCATGGCACGAAGCCTCCAGTGATGATCCATGGCACAGAGCCTCCAGGGACGGTCTCCAGTCCGGAGCCTCCAGTGACGATCCCCAGTCCGGAGCCTCCAACGACGGTCCCCAGTCTGGAGCCTCCAGCGACGGTCCCCAGTCCG
Source organism: Salvelinus namaycush (assembly GCF_016432855.1). Lineage (NCBI taxonomy): Eukaryota > Metazoa > Chordata > Actinopteri > Salmoniformes > Salmonidae > Salvelinus > Salvelinus namaycush. The sequence continues at coordinate 31,056,755 of NC_052324.1, forward strand.
GGGCTTGCAACGAGGGTCCCCAGTCTGGGGCCGGCAGCGAGGGTTCCCAGTCTGGGGCCGGCAGCGAGGGTTCCCAGTCCGGGGCCTGCAGCGAGGGTTCCCAGTCCGGGGCCTGCAGCGAGGGTTCCCAGTCCGGGGCCTGCAGCGAGGGTTCCCAGTCCAGGGCCTGCAGCGAGGGTCCCCAGTCCGGGGCCTGCAGCGAGGGTCCCCAGTCCGGGGCCTGCAACGAGGGTCCCCAGTCCGGGTTCTGCAACGAGGGTCCCCAGTCCGGGGCCTGCAGCGAGGGTCCCCAGTCCGGGGCCTGCAGCGAGGGTCCCCAGTCCGGGGCCTGCAGCGAGGGTCCACAGTCCGGGGCCGGCAGCGAGGGTCCCCAGTCCGGGGTCGGCGACGAGAGTCCCCGCACCAGAGGCGCCACCTAAGTGGGGTGAGCCAGAGGTGGAGCGGGGTCTACGTCCCGCACCAGAGTCGCCACCGCGGATAGATGCCCACCCGGACCCTCCCCCCCTATAGGTTTAGGTTTTGCGGCCGGAGTCCGCACCTTTGGGGGGGTACTGTCACGCCCTGACAGAGACTTTTTATGTCTCTATTTGGTTTGGTCAGGGTGTGATTTGGGTGGGCATTCTAGGTTCTTTATTTCCATGTTTTGTATTTCTATGTTTTGGCTGGGTATGGTTCTCAATCAGGGACAGCTGTCATTCGTTGTCTCTGATTGGGAATCATACTTAGGCAGCCTTTTTTCCTTTGGTGTTTGTGGGTAGTTATCTTTGTTAGTGGCACTAATGCCCTGTTAAGCTTCACGGTCGTTTCTTTGTTTTCTTGTTTTGTTGGCGACATTTACTATAATAAAAGAAAATGTACGCTCACCACGCTGCACCTTGGTCTCCTTTCGACGACGGCCGTGACAAGGGGAAGAAGATCTGCACAGTCACACACACATACTGCCTACAGGACAGGCCAGGGGAGACAGGGGGAGAGGAAGGCAGACACCGAGGACAGCCGTGAATGATGACGTACAGTCTAAAGCAGAGATCAGGCAGGTGTGTGGGTTCCGATGGGATACAGATGGGGTAACTGTATCTTTATGTAAGGTGTAACAATAATACAATATAAATAAGGGCTTCCTTTAGGAAGCAAATACATCTAATGGAAATATTCTGTGCTCATTTTTAGATATTTAAATGGAAAAGAAACAAACCCCAGCCCATTATGCATCATACCAGCTGGATTTCTATATTTTTAAAGTTATATATATTGAAGACTTGATTGCTGACATGCAAAACATTTTGGGACTATATCAACAATGGACTAATGAAAGAAATACTTAAAGGTTTTTGTTGGTTGGAATTGTCCAATAATATGTTAAATATGAGCTTGCGTGTGTGTGTGTGTGTGCTTGTTCATGTGGAGAGGGGACACCCCTCATCTCCAGTGAACTTCCATTTCATTCGCTGCACACAGCACGGCTGAGACTCACAGGCCATTTCCTTGGTAATTAACTACAATTATGATAATCAGATAGAACGCCCAGGAGGACAGAGACACATCAGCCTTCAGGCCCTCATACAGTACCTGCCTACTGAGCCAAATGCAGATCAAACATGGCCCACACAGCACACAAGGCATACGCATTTAGCTCAAAGAGAGAGAAGCTGTAATTCAACCAATTGACTATGATGCTGAACATTTTCATGCACCTTTTTCCTCCAAAATATTTTTGTTTTCCAAAAACCTTTGTTGTACCTTTTTGTTCTCCAGGGATGCATGTAGTGTTTTTGTTTTTAAGGGATTGTGGAAAGCATCTGTTTGTGTTTGCTGAGTAATCCAATATTAGAGGCATTCACAGCCTATTTGGAGTGATTACAACAGTGAAATGTTAGGGAATTGCATGAGAGAGTACAGGCAGTACATTGGTAATGGCTGGGCTCCTGTAAAGCCTTCCACTGACTTTGTTGTCTGGGATGTGTGAAATTGGTTGTCACAGTTTACCGCTTTCTGTTTGTAAATAACACACTAGCAGGGAGCAACTAATTACATTAGAAGGAGAACAGGTAGGCAGCACTTGTATTTCATTTATATTTCTCAGATAAAGTCCTGTTTCATTTGTGACCACACGTCAAACGGAGAGAAAAAGAAGCCAATAACAAACAACATTGTCATATTTTCATCCCTCTCTCCCTCTCCCTATCCCTCTCTCCCTCCCTCCCTCTCTCTCTCTCTCTCCCTATCCCTCCCTCCCTCTCTCTCCCTCTCTCTCCCTATCCCTCCCTCCCTCTCTCTCCCTCTCTCTCTTCCTCTCTCCCTTTCTCTCTCAACATGAAATAATGTGCCTGTGTTCCAAATCTCAACCTATTCCCCATATAGTGCACTACTTTTGGTAAAATGTCAAATGTAGTGCTCTACATAGGGAATACGATACCACGTGGGACACATTCGGACGGCCATGTAGATATGGACACGTAGATATAATGTGTATATCAGGCCAGGTTTTCTATTCTCACCCTGTCAGCATCCCGGAGTCGCCTCTTCACTGTTGACGTTGAGACTGGTGTTTTGCGGGTACTATTTAATGAAGCTGCCAGTTGAGGAATTGTGAGGCATCTGTTTCTCAAACTAGACACTAATGTACTTGTCCTCTTGCTCAGTTGTGCACCGGGGAATCCCACTCCTCTTTCTATTCTGGTTAGTGCCAGTTTGCGCTGTTCTGTGAAGGGAGTAGTACGCAGCATTGTATGATATCTTCAGTTTCTTGGCAATTTCTCTCATGGCATAGCCTCCATTTCTCAGAACAAGAATAGACTGACGAGTTTCAGAAGAAAGTTATTTGTTTCCGGCCATTTTGAGCCTGTAATTGAACCCACAAATGCTGATGCTCCAGATACTCAACTAGTCTAAAGAAGGCCAGTTTTATTGCTTCTTTAATCAGATCAACAGTTTTCAGCTGTGCTAACATAATTGCAAGAGGGTTTTCTAATGATCAATTAGCCTTTTAAAAGGATAAACTTGGATTAGCTAACACAATGTGCCATTGGAACACAGAAGTGATGGTTGCTGATAATGGACCTCTGTATGCCTATGTAGATATTCCATTAAAAATCAGTTGTTTCCAGCTACAATAGTCATTTACAACATTAACAATGTCTACACTGTATTTCTGATCAATTTGATGTTATTTTAATGGACAAAATATGTGCTTTTCTTTCAAAAACAAGGACATTTCTAAGTGACCCCAAACATTTGAACGGTAGTGTATATTCTGGTTAGAAACTAGTGTCCGTCTGAAGAACTGTCAGTACTTCCAGATGAGACTTGTGTGGATATTTGAGGCAATTTACAAAAATCATTGTGGCGTTGAGTATACACTCCCGGAATATGCAATGAGCCGGGCAGCTGCCTGCCTCCCGCTTGCCCTCTCCTCTCCTCTTCTCTCCTCCCACCTGCCCTGTGCCTCCTGCTCTCTGATATGGCAGAAAAGAAAAGAGAGTGTCTGGGAGCCTTCAAGTGTCTAGAAAAACATCCCTCCTCTGATGGATGGGGACTTGGAGGAATCGGAGGCTGTACTCTGTCACCAAACTGTCACACGACTGATATAAATAAAAACCCTGTCAGAGGAAGTCAAACTGGGGCAGAATAATACCCAGTGCATTAAAGCCCAATAGCCCATCCAGTAATATTCACCATGTACTTACTGCTCATGACTTTTCTGGCTTCACTTCCTGCCTGAGTATCCAGCTGAGCCCTAGCCTGAATCTCAGTGTCTGTTCACTTCCTGCCTAAGTGTCCAGACAAGCCCTAGCCTGGATCTTAGTGTCTGTTGACTTCCTGCCAGAGTGTCCAGCCAAGCCCTAGCCTGGATTTCAGTGTCTGTTGACTTCCTGCCTGAGTGTCCAGCCAAATCCTAGCCTGGATCTCAGTGTCTGTTGACTTCCTGCCTGAGTGTCCAGCCAAGCCCTAGCCTGGATCTCAGTGTATGTTGACTTCCTGCCTGAGTGTCCAGCCAAGCTCTTGCCTGGATCTCAGTGTCTGTTGACTTCCTGCCTGAGTGTCCAGCCAAGCCCTAGACTGGATCTCAGTGTCTGTTGACTTCCTGCCTGAGTGTCCAGCCAAGCCCTAGCCTGGATCTCAATGCATGTTGACTTCCTGCCTGAGTGTCCAGCCAAGCCCTAGCCTGGATCTCAGTGTCTGGGTTCTGTTGTCTGGGCTGCTGTTGTAGTTCTTTTGACTATTCTGGGAAAAGAGAATGCGACCTGGGTGTCTGCAGAGGGAGATGAACGTAGTGGCTGAGGTAACATGACACCCTGCACAACACTGCTGGCTTACTCATCACAGACAAGCTCTTAAGGTACTCAATTTAGGGCAAGGGGGGCAGAGAGTACAGGGTGTGCTTGAATGGGATGGTCTGTGTGGTCGTCAATTTGTGTGTCTCTTTTTCTCTCTCTATTACTCCCTGTCCGTAGCTTTCTATTTCCCTCTCTCTCTCTCTTTCACTGTGTGTGTGTGTGTGTGTGTGTGTGTGTGTGTGTGTGTGTGTGTGTGAGAGTCAATGTGTGTCTAAAACTCTCTCTCTTTATGTGTGAATTTACGTAGGTCTGTGCGCAGCTGTTTGTGTTGGCTGTAATCGCCCACACACACAGACGTGTGTGTAACAGACTGGCGTACTTGTCTGTGTGTGTGATCATACTTTCAGGAACTGAAACTGTGGTTAGTTTGTGACAACGCTAATTTTACCCTCCCCTGTTGCCTTGCTCTGTAATCCCTGCTGGCTGAGAGGGGGCCACAACGACGGTGGCAGAGAGGCAGGAACAGCACACACACACAGACTGGGACTGGAAGATCTGACCAGGGGTCAGCCATAATTAGATGTCAATTACAGCAGCAGGCAGGCTGGCTGAATTACAACCACACCAAGGCTCTGCTCACTTAGCCAGATGTGTCAGTGATTACAGTTTCATTAAAAAAGTAATGAGTGCCGCAGCAATTCTGACATGAACATTGTCATCGTCCTATTCATTACAAATGATTGCAATGTGGGAGGGTGGGAGCCTGGACAGCCAGGCTGAATGACAATGGCATTTGGAGACAAAGAAAGCAGCTCCTAAAACACTGGGGTGTTGATGTGCTGAGAGCGGAGGGACTGCTGTGATCAGAGCAGAGCTGGGCGATCTGTGTTTATCAGCCTGCTGGATGGCGAGAGGTAATGACTGCAAACAAACAAATACATTAAGGGCCACAGGTATGGGGAGCACTTTCCAGCTGTGAGAGTAAATGGACCTTACACGTACTAGAATCATCCCTTGTTTTCGTAACCCCAGACAAAAGCTCCAGGAGGTTCTCTCTCTCTCTCTCTCTCTCTCTCTCTCTCTCTCTCTCTCTCTCTCTCTCTCTCTCTCTCTCTCTCTCTCTCTCTCTCTCTCTCTCTCTCTCTCTCTCTCTCTCTCTCTCTCTCTCTCTCTCTCAATTCAATTCAATTCAATTCAAGGGGCTTTATTGGCATGGGAAACATGTGTTAACATTGCCAAAGCAAGTGAGGTAGATAATATACAAAAGTGAAATAAACAATAAAAATGAACAGTAAACATTACACATACAGAAGTTTCAAAACAATAAAGACATTACAAATGTCATATTATATATATACAGTGTTGTAACAATGTACAAATGGTTAAAGTACACAAGGGAAAATAAATAAGCATAAATATGGGTTGTATTTACAATGGTGTTTGTTCTTCACTGGTTGCCCTTTTCTTGTGGCAACAGGTCACAAATCTTGATGCTGTGATGGCACACTGTGGAATTTCACCCAGTAGATATGGGAGTTTATCAAAATTGGATTTGTTTTCGAATTCTTTGTGGATCTGAGGGAAATATGTCTCTCTAATATGGTCATACATTGGGCAGGAGGTTAGGAAGTGCAGCTCAGTTTCCACCTCATTTTGTGGGCAGTGAGCACATACCCTGTCTTCTCTTGAGAGCCATGTCTGCCTACGGCGGCCTTTCTCAATAGCAAGGCTATGCTCACTGAGTCTGTACATAGTCAAAGCTTTCCTTAAGTTTGGGTCAGTCACAGTGGTCAGGTATTCTGCCACTGTGTACTCTCTGTTTAGGGCCAAATAGCATTCTAGTTTGCTCAGTTTTTTTGTTAATTCTTTCCAATGTGTCAAGTAATTATCTTTTTGTTTTCTCATGATTTGGTCTAATTGTGTTGCTGTCCTGGGGCTCTGTGGGGTCTGTTTGTGTTTGTGAACAGAGCCCCAGGACCAGCTTGCTTAGGGGACTCTTCTCCAGGTTCATCTCTCTGTAGGTGATGGCTTTGTTAAGGAAGGTTAGGGAATCGCTTCCTTTTAGGTGGTTGTAGCATTTAACGGCTCGTTTCTGGATTTGGATATTTAGCTGGTATCGGCCTAATTCTGCTCTGCATGCATTATTTGGTGTTCTACGTTACACTGTACATGGAGGATGTTTTCGCAGAATTCTGCATGCAGAGTCTCAATTTGATGTTTGTGTAACGGTTGTCGTCTTCTGAAGAACTGGAATCATCGGACCAAGGCGCAGCGTGGTAAGTGTTCATGCTTTTTATTGAAACTGAACACTAAGAACAAAATAACAAAGACAATAACCGAAACAGTCCTGTCAGGTGCAAAACACTAAACAGAAAATAACTACCCACAAAGCATCGGTGGGGAAAAGCTACCTAAGTATGGTTCTCAATCAGAGAAAACGATAGACAGCTGCCTCTGATTGAGAACCACACCCGGCCAAACACAAAGAAATACAAAACATAGAAAATGAACATAGAATGCCCACCCAAATCACACCCTGACCAAACCAAAATAGAGACATAAAAAGCTCTCTACGGTCAGGGTGTGACAGTTTGTGCCATTTTGTGAATTCTTGTTTGGTGAGCAGACCCCAGACCTCACAACCATGAAGGGCAATGGGTTCTATAATTGATTCAAGTATTTTTTGCCAGATCCTAATTGGTATGTCAAACTTTATGTTCCTTTTGATGGCATAAAAAGCCCTTCTTGCCTTGTCTCTCAGATCGTTCACAGCTCTGTGGAAATGACCTGTGGAGCTGATGTTTAGGCCGAGGTATGTATAGTTTTTTGTCTGCTCTAGGGCAACGGTGTCTAGATGGAATTTGTATTTGTGGTCCTGGGAACTGGGCCTTTTTGGAACACCATTATTTTTGTATTACTGAGATTTACTGTCAGGGCCCAGGTCTGACAGATTCTGTGCAGAAGATCTAGGTGCTGCTGTAGGCCCTCCTTGGTTGGGGACAGAAGCACCAGATCATCAGAAAACAGTAGAAATTTGACTTCAGATTCAAGTAGGGTGAGGCTGGGTGCTGCAGACTGCTCTAGTGGCCTCGCCAATTCGTTGATATATATTCTGAAGAGGCTGGGGCTTAAACTGCATCCCTGTCTCACCTCCCGGCCCTGTGGAAAGAAACTTGAAGAGAAGACTTTGCCTTTGTTCTGGTTTGTTTGTTTCTCAATTAGGGTATGCAGGGTGAATACGTGGTCTGCCGTACGGTAATTTGGTAAAAAGACAATTTGAAATTTGCTCAGTACATTGTTTTCGCTGAGGAAATGTATGAGTCTGCTGTTAATGAGAATGCAGAGGATTTTCCCAAGGTTGCTGTTGACGTATATCCCACAGTAGCTATTGGGGTCAAATTTGTCTACACTTTTGTGGATTGGGGTGATCAGTCCTTGGTTCCAAATTTTGGGGAATATGCCAGAGCTGAGGATGATGTTACGGAGTTTAAGTATAGCCAATTGAAATTTGTGGTCTGTATATTTTATCATTTCATTTAGGATACCATCAACCCCACAGGCCTTTTTCGGTTGGAGGGTTTGTATTTTCCTGTCGTTCATTCAATGTAATTGGAGAATCCAGTGGGTTCTGGTAGTCTTTAATAGTCGATTCTAAGATTTGAATTTGATCATGTATATGTTTTTGCTGTTTGTTTCTTGTTAAATAGCCAAAAAGATTGGAGAGGAGGTTTATCCATACATCTCCATTTTGGAAAGATAACTCTTCGTGTTGTTGTTTGTTTCGAGTTTTTCCCAGAAGTGGTTAGATTCTATGGATTCTTCAAATTACATTGAGCTGATTTCTGATGTGCTGTTCCTTTTTTCCCGATAGTGTATTTTTGTATTGTTTTAGTGATTCACCATAGTGAAGGCGTGGGCTCACACCATAATGAAGGCGTAGGCTCAGGTTACCTGGGTCTCTATGTTTTGGTTGGATAGGTTTCTCAATTTCTTTCTTAGGTTTTTGAATTCTTCTATATACAGGGCATTCGGAAAGTATTCAGACACCTTGACTTTTTCCACATTTTGTTATGTTACAGCCTTATTCTAAAATGAATTAAATAGTTATTTTCCCTCATCAATCTACACACAATACCCCATAATGACAAAGTGAAAACATTGTGTAAATTTATAAATTTTTAAAAACAGAAATACCTTATTTACATAAGTATTCAGACCATTTGCTATTGAGCTCAGGTGCATCATGTTTCTGGCCAAACAGAGTAAATGGGGGAGAAGGGCCTTGGTCAGGGAGGTGTCCAAGAACCCGATTGTCACTCTGACAGAGCTCCAGAGTTCCTCTGTGGAGATGGGAGAACCTTCCAGAAGGAAAACCATCTCTGCAGCATTCAACAAATCTGGCCTTTATGGTAGAGTGGCCAGACGGAAGCCCCTCCTCAGTAAAAGGCACATGACAGCCCCCTTGGAGTTTGCCAACAGGCACCTAAAGGACTCTCAGACCATGAGAAACAAGATTCTCTGGTCTGATGAAACCAAGATTGAACTCTTCAGCCTGAATGCCAAGAGTCACGTCTGGAGGAATCCTGGCACCATCCCTACAGTGAAGCAGGTGGCAGCATCATACTCTGGGGGATGTTCTTCAGTGGCAGGGACTGGGAGACTAGTCAGGATTGAGGGAAAGTTGAATGGAGCAAAGTACAGAGAGATCCTTGATGAAAACCAGCTCCAGCGCTCTCAGGACCTCAGACTGGGGCAAGGGTTCACCTTCCAATAAGACAATGACCCTAAGCACACAACCAAGATAATGCAGGAGTGGCTTCGGGACAAGTCTCTGAATGCCATTGAGTGGCCCAGCCAGATCCCAGCTTCAACAAAGTCTTGAGTAAAAGGTCTGAATATTTTTCTAAAAGTGTTTTCAGTTTTTTGCTTTTTATACATTTGCAAAAACGTCTAAAAACCTGTTTTTAATTTGTCGTTATGGGGTATTGTGTGTAGATTGAAAACATATTTAATAAATTTTAGAGTTAGGCTGTAACATAACAAAATGTGGGAAAAGTCAAGGGGTCTGAGTACTTTCCAAATGCACTGTATATAGTAAGGCAATAATGTTACCTACAGTATGCATTTGTGCTGTGGGAAATAGAATAGCAAGGCCGTCAACAGCACTGCTTCCCAATTATTTTTCTGGTCCTCTTCACCTGATGATGTACGGCAAACCAAAGGCTGTGAAGACGTATAACAGTGTGTGTGTGTGTGTGTGTGTGTGTGTGTGTGTGTGTGTGTGTGTGTGTGTGTGTGTGTGTGTGTGTGTGTGTGTGTGTGTGTGTGTGTGTGTGCATGTGTGTGTGCGTGCGTGTGTGTGTGCTTGTGTGTGTGTGTGTGTGTGTGTGTGTGTGTGTGTGTGTGTGTGTGTGTGTGTGTGTGTGTGTGTGTGTGTGTGTGTGTGTGTGTGTGTGTGTGTGTGTGTGTGTGTAAGAGCCGTGAAAATGAATGGCAGCTTCAGCTGAAGGTGTAAATCCTCCTATCGCCTCACAATATAGCTGCTGTGAGAGAAAGGCAGAGAGCGAGCGAGAGAAGAGAGAGTGACACACACAGGAGAGAGAGATAGATCAAGAGAGAGAGAGACAGAGAGAGAGGGAGAGAGAGACAGACAGACAGACAGACAGACAGACAGACAGACAGACAGACAGACAGACAGACAGACAGACAGACAGACAGACAGACAGACAGACAGACAGACAGACAGACAGACAGACAGACAGACAGACAGAGACACAGAGAGAGAGAGAAAGAGAGAGACAGAGATAGAGAGGGAGAGAGAGAGAGTTGGGGTCCGCTCACCAAACAAGAATTCCCAAAATGGGACAAACACCAAATTGAGAGTCTGCATGCAGAATTCTGCAAAAATATCCTACGTAAAATACAACGTAAAACATCAAATAATGCATGCAGAGCAGAATTAGGCTGATACCTGCTAATTATCGAAATCCAGAAATCTGATTAGTCTCCAAGTCCCTGCCACTGAAGAACATCCCCACAGCATGATGCTGCCACGACCATGCTTCACTGTAGGGATGGTGCCAGGTTTCCTCCAGACGTGACGCTTGGCATTCAGGCTGAAGAGTTCAATCTTGGTTTCATCAGACCAGAGAATCTTGTTTCTCATGGTCTGAGAATCCTTTCAATGCCTGTTGGCGAACTCCATGCTGGCTCTCATGTGGCTTTTACTGAGGAGGGGCTTCCGTTTGGCCACTCTACCATAAAGGCCTGATTGGTAGAGTGCTGCACAGATGGTTTTCCTTCTGGAAGGTTCTCCCATCTCCACAGAGGAACTCTGGAGTTCTGTCAGAGTGACCATCGGGTTCTTGGACACCTCCCTGACCAAGGCCCTTCTCCCCCAATTGCTCGGTTTGGCCAGAAACACAATGCACCTGAGCTCAATAGCAAAGGGTCTGAATACTAATGTAAATAAGGTATTACTGTTTTTTTATTTTTAATACATTTGCAAAAAAAATAAAAAATAACGTTTTCACTTTGTCATTATGGGGTACTGTGTGTAGATTGATGATGAAAAAAAGTATTTAATCAATTTTAGAATAAGGCTGTAACATAACAAAATGTGGAAAAAGTCAAGATGTCTGAATACTTTCCAAATGCACCGTACAATTTCAAGTTCTTGAAATTTTCCAGAATGACTGACCTTCATGTCTTAAAGTAATGATAGACTGTCATTTCTCTTTGCTTATTTGAACTGTTCTTGCCATAATATGGAATTGGTCTTTTACCAAATATGGCTATCTTCTGTATGCCACCCCGACCTTGACACAACTCAACTGAATGGCTCAAACACATTAAGAAGGAAAGAAATTCCACAAATTAACTTTTAACAAGGCACACCTGTTAATTGAAATGCATTCCAGGTGACTACCTCATGAAGCTGGTTGAGAGAATGCCAAGAGTGTGCAAAGCTGTCATCAAGGCAAAGGGTGGCTACTTTGAAGAATCTCAAATGTAAAATATATTTTGATTTGCATAAAAACTTTTTGGGTTACTACATGATTCCATGTGTGTTATTTCATAGTTTTGATGTCTTCACTATTATTCTACAATGTAGGAAATAGTAAATATAAAGAAAGACCCTTGAATGAGTAGGTGTGTCCAAACTTTTGACTGGTTCTGTATATTATTGCCTTGCTGTATAAAGGCACTTGTCTTTGTCTTGCCCATTCACCCTCTGAATGGCACACATACACAATCCATGTCTCAATTGTCTAAAGGCTTAAAAATCCTTCTTTACACTGACTGAAGTGGATTTAACAAGTGACATCAATAAGGGATCATAGCTTTCACCTGGTCAGTCTATGTCATGGAAAGAGGAGGTGTTCTTAATATTTTGTACAATCAAGTGTATATACAGTATATACTTAGGAGAGCAGATCTGACTCGCACAACTCCAACTCAGCCATTAAGGTGCTGCACCCCGTCCTTTCACAACTCTCCAGAAGAGATCATAGATTAATGTAACTCTTTCACATCATCTGTCTTCTCTGTTTCCTAGCTGGTTGAGTCGTGAATGTCCTTGACAATGTTTAAGAATGTCAGACAACGCTGGAAGATGGTGTTAATGAATGAGAGAGGCTCAGATCCAATGATCCAGCAATACAATGAATCTAAACCTCCAAAGCCCCCTACAATAAAAGGAATATCTTGTTCAATAACATCTAAACCGCTACAGATCTCTACAATACAAATAATAATCTATACAATAACATCTAAACCGCTACAGATCTCTACAATACAAATAATAATCTATACAATAACATCTAAATCGCTACAGATCTCTACAATACAAAGAATAATCTATACAATAACATCTAAACCGCTACAAATCTCTACAATACAAAGAATAATCTATACAATAACATCTAAAATGACATAAAGCCCCTGGTCAAAAGTACTATAAAGGGAATTGGGTGCCATTTGGGACGCACTCAGTCCTCCCAAGGTTGTTTGTTGCTTCTGGTGGTTGGAGCTAAGAGAAGAATTTGGAATCAGCTCGAGTTGTGAGATAATGGAATTTTCTTTAATACTTAACCAAAGTTGCTCTTGAGTGGAGACACAATTAGAAGAAACTTGGAATCAATAGTGAAGGTAAATAAGGGATTTTCTCTGTTAGGCAACAGAACGATAAACAGTAGAATGTCTTCGTCTGTGTTTTATTGTACTCTGCTGAAGACATGCATCGGTCAACCCAGGGGGTGCCTTAACTCTCTGCTGCTCTGGAATAACATTGATCATTTCCATTGCATTTAAAACATAGTTAGACTTTGCTGCTTTAGGGTACATTAGCTTTAATAAATATTGAGAGAATAGTAAACTCTAGGGGAGAGTGGTAAGTTGAGCCAAAAGCGTAAGTTGAGCCAACCTTGTTTCCAGGAAACCATACACAAAATGTAACAATTTGACAATATTTGGGAAGAGGTCATCATTTTATGGAGTATGTGAAGGAAGAAACCACATGGAAAAAGTGGCAAGCAAAAAAGGAATTTCACTAAGTCAAATTAATTTATTGTGTTAGAGGTTTCATGATGCTGGTGTCTGAACCAAAGTTGATAATTTTAAGATTGTTCTATACATCAGCTGGGGGTCTCTATAAGCTACAATATGAGGTCCTAAACCTGGCATGAAAGTGCATCCTTGTATCTGTGTTGGCTAATATTGTTACAAATGTTTGCCTTGGGGTAATTTGAGCCAATGACAAGTTGAGCAAATTGGAGTGTTTTCTTCCCAGGCGTTATTACCATCCACCAGGTTGACATTGTTTATTCATCAGAAACAGATACAAAGTTATTCCTCTTCGTGACTGAGATGAGGTTTTCACAACTAAAGTTTTGCTTCACTACATTTTATTTAACTAGGCAAGTCAGTTAAGAACAAATTCTTATTTACAATGACAGCCTACCGGGGAACAGTGAGTTAACTGCCTCGTTCAGGGGCAGAATGACAGATTTTTACATTGTCAGCCCGGGGATTCAATCCAGCAACCTTTCGGTTACTGGCCCAACGCTCTAACCACTAGGCTACCTGCCGCTCTAACCACTAGGCTACCTGCCGCTCTAACCACTAGCCTCTTGAGCCTATGGGGGCGCCATTTCGACTTTGTTAAAATGAGTTCCCAAATTAAACTGCCTCGTACTCAATTCTTGCTCGTACAATATGCATATTATTATTATTAATAATATTATTATTATATTACTATTGGATATAAAACACTCTCTAGTTTCTAAAACCGTTTGAATTATTTCTCTGAGTGAAACAGAACTCATTCTGCAGCACATTTCCTGTCAGGGAGTGAGATTTCAGAAATCGAGGTCCCTGTTCTGAGGTCAGTTTATAAGTCCCCATGTAAGCCATCGGGCTACATGCACTGCATACGTCTTCCTCTAGATGTCAGTAAGCGGGGAGAATTTGAATGGAGTGGATTGCGCAATCTGGGACCTTATATAAGACCGTGGAACGGAAGTACCGTCCTTTTCAACGGTGCGCCTGGCGCAAGAAGACATCACAATGGCGTCCTGCAAACGCTTTCGTTTTAGTAGTTCTATATCTCCGGTCATGTTTTTATTTGTTATAGGTGTTAAAGACATCATAAGGTAGTTAATTTAAACCGACGTATAGCAGTTTATAGCAGTTTATTGCGATTTTCTGGGATTTCTTTGTCATGCGCTTTCACGAGTTGGACACCTCTCCAGTTGGTGGCTAACATTAGCGGCTATTTCGACCGGACAAGAGGACATCTTTCAACCCAAAGACGATTGTTCTGGAGAAAGGACACCTTGCCCAAGATTCTGATGGAAGCTCAGCTAATAGTAAGCAGTCTTTATGCTGTTAATTCGTACTTATGTTGACAAATGTTAAATAATAAATTCCGCCATGAATTATGGGGCGGTCTCGCTTTAGCGCACGCTGTATTGCGCAGTAACGTTAATTTTAAAAATCTAACCCAGCGATTGCATTAAGAACTAATTTATCTTTCATTTGCTGTCCAACTTGTATTTTTTAGTCAAGTTAATGAATAGTTTTCGATTAGAATAGGTGCCTTTCCCAAGATTTCTCCTGACATTTTCTTTGCAGCTTGGCTACTTTTCTCATTGTATAACCACGATTTGTGCCGCTAAATATGCACATTTTCGAACAAACTCTATATGCATTGTGTAATATGATGTTATAGGACTGTCATCTGAAGAATTCTGAGAAGGTTAGTGAAAAAATTTATATCTTTTGGTGGTTTATACGTAATCGCTATGTTTGGCTTGAATCAATGCTGTTGTGATGTTTGCTATTGTGGTATGCTAATATAACGCTATATTGTGTTTTCGCTGTAAAACACTTAGAAAATCTGAAATATTGTCTGGATTCACAAGATCTGTCTTTCAATTGCTGTACGCTGTGTATTTTTAAGAAATGTTTTATGATGAGTAATTAGGTAATACACGTTGCTCTCTGTAGTTATTCTAGTCGCTTTGATGAGAGTTGTGATGGTGGCTGCAATGGTAAACTATGATTTATACCTGAAATATGCACATTTTTCTAACAAAACATATGCTATACAATAAATATGTTATCAGACTGTCATCTGATGAAGTTGTTTCTTGGTTAGTGGCTATTTATATCTTTATTTGGTCGAATTTGTGATAGCTACTGATGGAGTAAAAAAATGGTGGAGTAAGAAAGTGGTGTCTTTTGCTAACGTGGTTAGCTAATAGATTTACATATTGTGTCTTCCCTGTAAAACATTTTAAAAATCAGAAATGATGGCTGGATTCACAAGATGTGTATCTTTCATCTGGTGTCTTGGACTTGTGATTTAATGATATTTAGATGCTAGTATTTACTTGTGACGCTATGCTAGGCTATGCTAGTCAGCTTTTTTACTGATGGGGGTGCTCCCGGATCCGGGTTTGGGAGGAACTAGAAGCTAGCCTACCTGCCGCTCTAACCACTAGGCTACCTGCCGCTCTAACCACTAGGCTACCTGCCGCTCTAACCACTAGCCTACCTGCCGCTCTAACCACTAGGCTACCTGCCGCTCTAACCACTAGCCTACCTGCCGCTCTAACCACTAGCCTACCTGCCGCTCTAACCACTAGGCTACCTGCCGCTCTAACCACTAGGCTACCTGCCGCTCTAACCACTAGGCTACCTGCCGCTCTAACCACTAGGCTACATGCCGCTCTAACCACTAGGCTACCTGCCGCTCTAACCACTAGGCTACCTACATGCTCCACTGTTTTGATTGGTGTAACGTTAGCTAGAACCCACAAGTGTCTATCCAGATAATGAAAAGGCTCCTGTGAAAGAGAATTCATGGAACTTATAGTTACATGCCATTTACGGCGTGCATGATCATGAGCAAAGTAATTGTAGCCTATCATTTCACTTCACTGTGAGAACCATGAGCACGGGCTGACTTGGCTTTGCTGTACCTCAGCCAAAGCCTGCCAGCCGCCTACCTAAGGTTGCACGGTGTCCATTACGATGTAGAATAACGCATATCAGCTATCTTTCAAAAGTTATCCATTTTGCCGGAGCTTCATCTTATTCTTTCTAACTATTTCTATGGCGGATTCGCGGCTGCAATTTATGGAAGATGACAAAACGTTGAAGATAACAATAGATGACGAAGTCAAAAATAGGCCAGTGGTTTCCATCTGAGGCAAAGTTTTCCCTCAAATCAATGCATAAGACATATCCAGCTCCGGAACCAGCCATAGAGCCAGCTGGCTAATCTTTTGAATATGGTGTTGTCAAAAAAAAATGCTAATAACATTACCTAACTAGATAAGGTTAACATACTAGCTAGCTACATTGATGTTTATCAACTCCATGTGGAAATTCCCAATTCGTGCATATGTATAAGTAGCCATTGTTATTCTTTGGAGGTGGACCCAAACGTGCATTCCCTCTATTGGACAGGAAATTATGTTGAAATAGAGGAGGCAAATTCCTCTAGAGGTGTCCTTTAAGCCTGTGTTAAAAAATGCTTAAAATTATTAAAAGACAAAAAAAGCTATTGTGATTGTGTTGAATTGTGTTTGGGAAAGAAACATTAACATGGTTTTAAAAAGGTAGTGGTAATATTTATTTCAGTACAGACATTTTTAAGAAACTAGAGAGATTACATTTAAGACATACAATATACCACACCCCCATTCCATGAATTAAACTTTGTTCGACCAGCACCGTCACCCAGTCACAGGACACCGTCACCCACTACCCCAAGGGGGTTCAAGTTATCGTGTCCCGCAGCTCAACTTACCCCATAGACCACTTTTTTCGGACAAGCTATGTTTTCAAAACCGTAATGTTTACATGAATTCTGATTATTTCCAGGGATACACAACTTCCTGAAATATATATCTTTGTTAGAAAGAATACTATATTTCCCTTGTTGGAGTGATGCTGAATGTAGAAATGGCTCAACACCCCACTCTCCCCTTTCTTTTCTTTTTCTTTTTACGTAAAGAAACAAAGTATCTTTGTTCCATGCTGCTGTTATTCACTAACACACACACACACACACACACACACACACACACACACACACACACACACACACACACACACACACACACACACACACACACACACACACACACACACAGACATACACACACGCACACACACACGCACACACACACACACACACACTCTCAGTCTGACTCTCTCTTTCTCTCTTTGTCTCTTTCTTTCTCTCAAACACACTTATAAATGAAACTCACAGAATCTTGTAGTCGCAGCCGGTGTATTTGGGCCACTCGATGTAACAGATGATTCGTCCAGGGAGCTCCTCGGTCATTGAGTAGTAGTATTGAGGGAAGGCCAGAAGCAGAGCCAGCACCCAGATCACCCCCACGATCACCTTGGTCTCTGTGGATGACATGCGTTGCTGCAGGGGGTGGATGATGGCAGTGTACCTAGGAAGAGAGGAGAGGCAGCAGGGGCAAACACATGTTCAGTCCTGGGGGAAGATACAATGGGAAGATCTACAAGCACACACACACACACAAATGATCACACACACACACACACACACACACACACACACACACACACACACACACACACACACACACACACACACACACACACACACACACACACACACACAACTATGTCTTACTATACTTCTGAGTACTTTGAGGGGACAAACAATTAATTCCCATTCAAACATTTTATTTTCCCCAGCCCTAAACTTAACCCTAAAACTAACCATAACTCTTACTCTTACCCTTAACCTAACCCTTAACCTAACCCTAACCTAATTTTTTAGATGAGGACCGGTAAAATGTCCTCCCTTCTGTGTCCTCTCACACACACACACACACACACACACACACACACACACACACACACACACACACACACACACACACACACACACACCTACACACCTACACACCTACACACACACACACACTGAAGGTATTGATAAAACATTTTCTATTATTTTCCTCTGAGCTTCAGGGTCTCCAACAATGCAATGTGGATGTTACAATTTCAGTTCGACTCATAGACTACGTCTGCCGTTGACAGAGTAAAAACTTATGAATACATTTTTCTGATAAGAGAAAATCATACTGTAAATTGGTCTCCTTTGAATCGTACCAACATAATAATTAATCCAGACATTATCAGACCTTTGAAATGAAAAGAGGCCCTTTGGAAGTCAAAGTATTTATTTTCATCACCACTTTAGTATCATTCTCTCATAGATCGATAATCATGCAGCACCTAATTTCAGTCGGAGCACATACTGTACTGAGTGCATGAATATTTTAGTTTATGTCCCAAATGGCACCCTATTCTCTATATCCCTCAAACTCACCTCGGTCCACTGCTTTTTTATTGTTCCCCTCTAATCAGGGACTGATTTAGACCTGGGACACCAGGTGGATGAAATTCATTATCAGGTAGAATAGAAAAGCAGCAGGCTTCGGACCTCATTTGGAAAGAGTTGAATACCCCTGCCTTATATCATGCACTACCTTTGAGTCCCTGGTCAAAAATAGTGCACTATATGGAATAAAGTGCCATTTGGGATGCAAACCCAGTAAGTCCCATTCCATCAATAGGCTACTGACGTAACAGTATCTCACACTTCGACAGCAGCATATCAAGCGGCACTTGAGAGGAAATGCAAATTCTTCCCCCTGGAGTCGATGTCTGCGCTGAAATCTAATTAGCACAATCATTTAATCGCTGACTTTAAGCTAGAGACTTCCAGGTTTTTGCATGGGCTGCGCATCTCAATCCACTGACTGCGCCGGTGTTAGCCGTTCGGCTCTGCAGTGGAAAACGACAGACATACAACGTGTTTGTGAGACCAGGACACAGGTCTTCTCATGGAAACGTCCGTAAAGTCAGAACGTTTTGAGCTAGTAAATATTTGGGAAGCTGAGACTCTCACTAATACGAACGTGTCATCCATTTTGGTCCTTCGGCGTACCAACTCTGTACAGGTCTTCTCACAAAAAGTCTGTAAAGTCGGAACAGTTTGAGCTAGAAACGATTTGGACCCAGTTCTGAAAGAGGAGACACAAGCTTCACAGTACTGGTCCCCAAGGTCATCCGGGAACTGGAAGTGAATAGAATCTTTCAACCAAAAAAATGTCCCTGAGCTTTCCTATATTTCTAAAATACAGGAAACATACTTCAAAACATACTTCCTTTTGATTTATTTTTGGACTATCTCAACTCAAATCAACGTTTAGTGGTCACGTAAACAGATTTGCAGGTGCAGCAAAATGCTTGTGTTTCTTGTGTTTAATACCTGTCACGCCTGCTCCCCCTCTCTGGCACTCGAGGGTGTCAGGCTGCCCTTCATTACGCCCACCTGTCACAATCATTACCCGCCGCTGCGCAATATTGGACTCACCTGGACTTAATTACCCCCTCTTTATCTGTCTGCTCCTCACGTTATTCCCTGTGTCAGCATTGATGTCGTTATTTTTTTCCTGTCCAGACGCTGTTCCTGTCCTGTTTCATGTCCGTTGTTCATTAAATGTTTTCCTTGTACCTGCTTCCTGTCTCCAGCATTGATCCTCACAATACCTAGCAATAATACAATAAACAATACGCACATAATC
Organism: Salvelinus namaycush; assembly: GCF_016432855.1. NCBI lineage: Eukaryota > Metazoa > Chordata > Actinopteri > Salmoniformes > Salmonidae > Salvelinus > Salvelinus namaycush. Next base: position 31,076,181 of record NC_052324.1, read on the forward strand.
CATAAAAATAAAAATATCAGAGACTGGTTTTGCAATGTCTTTTTTTGCCATGTATGAATGTGTTATTCAATGTGTTTCTATGGGCTAATAGCAGTAAGACCAAATTCAATGTTTCATCAAATAATAAAAACTTTTTTTTTTGCTGATACCTACAGGGGTCCTAAAATTCGAAATCAAATAGCTAGATGGTATATGGTATGACCATCTCAAAACAACTCATCTGTTAGCTTAGTAGATATTGCTCTCGAGAGGCTTAGACACTAGGGATTATACTGGGAGATCTAATCAACATCGTAATCCACCTAATAGCCCCATTTAATCTGCTAATTGGATTTCTGCCAATAACCAACTGGGGGAGAGAAGATACTTGATTTCAAAACACTCCCAGTAGTCGACACAACTATCTGTCACATTTTGGCTATCTGCTATGCTAGGCTCGTTCCACTACCACATGGCTAGGAAACTTGTATCTTGTTTCAATTGAGACTTGCAATGCTGCTTCTCCATGGTATGAGTTTAGTTTAGAGGTGTTTCTGACAACACTACTTGAAGAGCCTATGTACAGTAGAAGCTATAGAGGCCTGGCTTTTGAGGCTAGTGTGGGTTAGATACTGGTGACTGATGTCAGCTTGTTTACTTTTCACCAATGGCATCCAAATGCATAGATTTACATACTGTATGTCCACATGAACAAACAACAAACACATAACCACTGTCTTTATTTTTTATTTTCATACCCCTACTACACCATGGAATCATTGTTTAGGGAATCCTTTTGTTATTTTCCAAGGGGAAATTCGATCAGTATTCTGTAGCTACTATTTGCCCCCGAGTGTCTGCAGCCTCGCTCTTTGTCTCAATTTCTTTCACACCTGTTTCGCACCTCACTTTCTTTCTGTGTTCTACCTGCCTTTGTTGTGAATGTCTTTAGGCAATAGCAGGCAACACTGGAAGATGGTATGAATGAATTAGAGAGGCACAAATCCAATGATCCGGCAATAACATCTAAACCACCAAAGCCCCCTACAATACAAAGAAAAATGCAATCAAGGAAAAGGAAGATTCTGCCGTCAGGGTGCTCTCATCTCATATAGAGCTCCCCATGGTATAGGGTTCTTCTGCAGAGGGGCCAACACCCTTGCATAATATCCACATCAACAGATGGGAGGAGATGTGTCCCGGTGGCAGACCTGGGTTCCAATACTTATTTCAAATAGTAAATATGAAACATGGCTTTGGGACATGTCCAACTCAATGGATTCTCCAAGTGGATAGGACATTGGATTCAGGGAAATCGAGAAGGGGAGGGGTATGCCTTTTCATCAACAGCAAATGGTGTGCTGACTCTAACGCAGTGGATGTCTCGACCCATTGTTCACCCGTCTGGGTATACCTCATGGTCAAATGCCAACCCTTCTACATCTCAACTGTTTGCTGCTGTTATCGTGACTGTTATACATTCCACGTCATGACAAAAATAACAACAAGCTGGCACTTAACGAACTGTACGAGGCTATAAACAAGCAGGAAATCATGCACCTGAAGGCCGCTTTTCTTCTTGCCGGTGATTTTAATTCCACGTCATTAAGACACGTGATGAAAACTTCCATCAACACGTCTCCTTTGCCACAAGGGGCGATAAAGTTCTAGACCACTGTTACTCTACCCATAAGAAAGCATACAAGGCACTCCCTCGTCCCTCCTTCGGCAAATCAGATCATGACTCTATTCTCCTGCTTCCTGTCTACAAGCAGTACCTCAAATAGGAAGTACCCTTGACGCACTCCGTTGAGAAATGCTCCTCCGAATCAGAGGCTATGCTACAGGACTGCTTTGCTAGCGCATCAATGAGCTAACCATCGCCGTCACCAGCTTCATTAGGAACTGCATCGCCGACGTTGTCCCCACAGTGAAGGTTCGCTGCTTCCCCAATCAAAAGCCCAGGATTAACACAGACGTTGACGCTAAGCTAAAGAAAGGGCTACCACACACAAGGGTATTGCAGACAACCCCGAGGCTACGGCTGAGGACATGAACAAGTACAAGAAGTCCCACTACAACCTCCCCAGAGCCATCAAACAAACAAAAGGACAATAAAGGAACAAGGTAGAAGCTATTACATAGGCTCTGCCACCAACCACATGTGGCAGGGGCAACACTCTATTACGGACTACAAAGGAAGACACAGCCATGATCTGCCCAATGATGCCTCTCTACCAGGCGGGTGTGTGCTTAGTCCCCTCCTGTACTCCCTGTTCACCCACGAATGCGTGGCCATGCACAACTCCAACACCATCATCAAGTTTGTTGACGACACAACGGTGGTAGGCCTGATCATCGGCGACAATGAGACAGCCTACAGGGAGGTATACTTATTGTATATAAACTTCTGACCCACTGGAATTGTATTACAGTGAATTATAAGTGAAATAATCTGTCTGTAAACAATTGTTGGAAAAATGACTTGTGTCATGCGCAAAGTAGATGTCCTAATCGACTTGCCAAAACTATAGTTTGTCAACAATACATGTGTGGAGAGGTTGAAAAATGAGTTTTAATGACTATAACCTAAGTGTATGTAAACTTCTGACTTCAACTGTATATAGCATCTCTAAAATCTAAAACCGCCAGTAATGTACATCGTCCCAGCTCCAGAGAAAAACAAGCCTTATGCCGGTAATAAAAACCTATTCTCAGCTTGAACTTCCTTATCAAGTTCTCTACATGAACAGTGAAGCTCAGCTAGTCATCCACCCACACACCCAAATATTTGTACACTTTGACTTGCTCCATAGTATGTCCAGCCAATGTAGCAATTACATGATTAGTAACATGCCTGGCATTTGAAAATACCATGCCTTTTGTTTTACCCAAATTTAGAACCAGCTTTAAATCATACAGATTATGTTGTATGATGTTAAATGCTCTTTGGGCATTTTCAAAAGATAAAGATCAACTACTACCACTTGAATAAATAACAGTATCATCTGCATAAAAATGGACATCCGCTGTTTCAATAAGATCCCCAATGTTGTTGATATACAAAATGAACAACAGTGGGCCCAAAATAGAACCTTGTGGAACACCTGAGCATACCTCTATGAACTCAGATTTACAACCATCTGCCATTACACATTGTGTACGATTTGATAGGTAATTTATAAACCAATCTAGAGCATGACCAGTAATTCCCCAACATTTTAATCTTTGCACCAACACAGCATGGTCCACAATGTCAAATGCCTTCGACAAATCAATAAAGACAGACACACAATGTAACTTCTTGTCAAGAGCACAGTGGATGTCATTTAAAACCTTCAATGTTGCTGAAACAGTGCTGTGGCCAAACCTAAAACCTGATTCCATTCCATTTAAGATGTTGTTTTCTTGGAAGTAGGCCTTTAGCTGCCTACTAACTAAGGACTCCAGTACCTTTGACAATACAGACAATCTTGATGTGGGTCAATAGTTGTCAAGTAGCGAGGGATCTCCACCTTTCAGGAGAGGCAGTACACAAGCAGATTTCCATAACTTGGGGATTTCCTTAACATCAAGCGTAAGGTTAAAAATACATGTTAAGGGGGAGCAATGATGTCTGCAGCTAGGTGTAGGAAACGGGGGTCTAGTTCATCAGGGCCAGGGGATTTTTTTCCATCAATTTCTTTCAGGGCTTTATGCACTTCTGAAACAGAGAAGGATGAAAAGGAGAATCTGGTGAAAGAGTGAGTGCACAGGGGTGTCAGGTAAATTCATAGGGGGCTCAATTATACCTTTGACCTTTTCAAATAAACTCCCTGCATCTAAAAAATGCTGATTCAAGCGTTTCAGAATGGAGGTTCTCCCATTTACAATCTGTGTGTCGACCAACAATTGTTTGGGAAGCTGTGTCTCTTTTTTGCACTACAATCCTTTCACTACTTGCCAAAATTTGGATGGATTATTTAAATTATCTGAAGTATATTTCAGGTAGTGGTCTGCTTTCAATTTACGGATCATAGTCAAGACGTTGAAAAGCCATCCAATCATCTGCCTAACCAGTCCCTCTTGCTTTAGCTCACATAGCATTTCGTTGTGTTATGATTTTTGTAAGTTCCTTAGTAAACCAAGGGTTCTCTCTGACCTTAATCCTGATTTTTTTTAAAGGGGCATGCCTATTGCATACATCCTGGAATGCGTTGTGGAAGTAAGAAAAGGCTAGTTCAACATCAGGGATTCATTCCAGTCTATTCCATTCAATGCTAGATACATCATGTAGAAAACCTTGAATATCAAACCGCTTCCAGTTTCTTTTCTTAATGACACGTGGAGATTTCTTAAGAATTGTACCATCTCTCACACAGGCAATAGCACAGTGATCACTTGTTGTCATTTGCAAAAATACCAGAAGCATTAAAATAATGAGGAGTATTGTTTAAGATCAAATCAATCAAAGAGGATTTCAGAGGATATTTTATATTCAACCTAGTTACACTGTTGACAATCTGAGTGAGATGATGGGTATTGCATAGAATTTAGAGATGATCAGAGCTAGATGTTAACCAATCCTGATTCAGATCACCCATCAGGACAAACTCAGAATTTACATTCTGTGATAACAATTCGAAAATACAATCCAGAGAGCCAACAGTAGCAGATGGAGGTCTATAACAACAAGATACAACAATATTTAAAGATGAGCCAAGGTTTAGGTTCAAAGACAGATATTGAAATTGCTTAGGTTAGGTAACAGAAGTCAGAACGACCACCGAGAACTTGTCTTTTACATACACAGCAACACCACCACCCTTAGATTTACCATCTGTACGAAAAACATTGTAACCATTTATGCCAATTTTTTTGTCTGTAAAAGATTTTTTGAGCCAGGTTTCAGAAAGCATAAATACATCAGGGTCGGCAGTTATTATCCATATATTCACAAAATCAAGCTTCGGCAGAAGACTTCTTACATTCATATGCAAAAACTGCAGGCCACTGACTACTTAATTCGGCAGGGGTAAGAATGTCAGGACCTGGGTTAGATTGCACATTTCCAGACAATAGAAGCAGCAAGATAATGGCTAGATTGAGGGTTACAACATTTGGATTTACAGACAGCACTTGAATGAGAATCCATAGTCACCAGAGTCTTTAACGCCACATATTTCAGGAGATGTGTGAAGTCCAGAGACATGGTTAAGTACCAAGAGAACAGTCCTGACATGTAAGAGCAAGAGTCCGATTTCTCCCATATTGTTTGGGAGAAATGTGCATAGTTCTCACGTGTATTTACGGAGCAAGCGTGTGGTTTCTCACAAAACTTGAGGGAGAAACAGTCATATATTTCCTCAATTCACAGAGCAACGGGCTCTAAAAGTATCGCCAACATTGTAAAAGCCAAGTGTAGACAACAGCAAAATGAACAACAGCAACATGTTGGTTTATTGCCCTAAGAGTCACCAATCAAATAGACCAACCGCAGATCAATAAAAAAAGTCAGCAATCACATGGTCCACCAGGGTCTGGTCTGGCGGTAGCGCTGCCGCATTGACCCCAGACTTTATACATTTGACCCCAACACTGGGGGTTCATTCCCCGCATACTCCTTACTTGTCTCCATTCACTTCCCTCTAACCCTCCCTATTTCATTCCTTCAAATTAACACATACAGAATGCTGTTGTCCTTTTCTATATAAAGCGATCAGATGAAGATGGGTGAGAGAGATACAGATTCAGTGATTTGCCAAATCACGGTGACATCCCCTGAGAGTCAGGATGAAATGAGTGGAAAGTGAATGAAGAATCACGGTGACATCCCCTGAGAGTCAGGATGAAATGAGTGGAAAGTGAATGAAGAATCACAGTGACATCCCCTGAGAGTCAGGATGAAATGAGTGGAAAGTGAATGAAGAATCACGGTAACATCCCCTGAGAGTCAGGATGAAATGAGTGGAAAGTGAATGAAGAATCACGGTGACATCCCCTGAGAGTCAGGATGAAATGAGTGGAAAGTGAATGAAGAATCACGGTGACATCCCCTGAGAGTCAGGATGAAATGAGTGGAAAGTGAATGAAGAATCACGGTGACATCCCCTGAGAGTCAGGATGAAATGAGTGGAAAGTGAATGAAGAATCACGGTGACATCCCCTGAGAGTCAGGATGAAATGAGTGGAAAGTGAATGAAGAATCACGGACACAGTAGTCTAACTGCCACAGCAGATGGTACAATTGGGTTAACATGCAATTGAATGTGCTTTAAAGTGCTTTGCAGTGCCTACCCTATGTTCACATAGACACGCACGCACACACACGCACACACACACGCTCACACGCACACACGCACACACACACACACACACACACACACACACATACACACACAGTATCACACACACATGCTCTCCAACACAAATATATACACACACATCGTCACCCCCCCAGACTGTCAGTAAAGCATTGTTTAATTCCTCTGCTGGTTTTTAGGGTTGTTGTTGACACTTGGAAAACTGTTTTCTTCTGAGAACTCTAAAAAAAGTGGCAGGGCTTGTCAGTGTGTTTTGGTTTGGCAGGCTGAGGATCTGATTGTGTGTACATACTTACCAGGGTGTCTTCACTGGGAGACTGAGAGTCAGACAGCATTTTTGAATTTTGCAACACTGAATGTTTTAGCACCCACCACAAGCTGCTGGGGATATTGTCCATCGTCGACACACACCCATGCAGATATACTCAGACAGGCAGACGCATGCACTGACAAACAGACACAAATACACACAAATGCATGCATGCACACACACATTGACAGGCGGCGGGAGGAGGTAACAGAGACGCTACATGATAGACCTTACCAGTTACATTTTGCATACAGGAGTGCATACATGATCACTGGCTCATTAAGTTTGTAAAGATAATGTGTTCATGAAGAGACACGATTCATTAAGCAAGTTAATTACAGTATGTGGTTGAATAATGATGAATGGAGAGCTGACTATTAGCTTAACCCCTGTGTGTATAGTATTGCTCCGCTCACAAGCAGTGTGTGTGTGTGTGTGGGGGGGGGGGGGGGGGGGGGGGTCAAATACGGACCCTGCTCAAAAGTAGTGCACTATATAGGGAATAGGGTGCCATTTTGGCCAACATTGGGGGTAAATTCAGATCAGTGTGTGTTTGGAGCGTGTCTCTCTGTGACCTTTCAGCACCTGACATGGAGCCTGCTCTCACTACTCCAATTCCTCTCAGGGGTCATTTAATTTTAAAACACTGCAAAGGTCAAGTTCATGCAGACTCTGCTGGTAGAAAAGCAGAGATATGCAGACATTACAGACTATTACTGCTGGAGAACGAAGTCAGAGGACAAATCAGACAGCAGCATTCACATGAGAATCTCACAAACAGAAATGGAGGTTAATTATAACAGCCATGTGAGGGGTGAGTCTGTTTAAAAACAAAAGCCTGGAGATAAACAAAACAGTGAGGTCACACACACATGCACACAGATACACGCGCACGCACGCAAACACACACACACACACACACACACACACACACACACACACACACACACACACACACACACACACACACACACACACACACACACACACACACACACACACACACACACAGCTGTTTTTGGGGGAATGAAGCCATCAGATTGGTGAATATGGTGTTGCTGTAGGTTGACAAATGGCTACTACACCTGACCACCATACATTAATTATACTAATAACATACCACAGCACTCTAACATCACAGCCTCTGTCACCTCACATCAATACATAACATGAACACATCTACTACATACATTATTATTAACATCAATTATCTATACAAGTTGCTGATTGACATACCCTAAATAACTGTTTGAATTGCAGTGCACAAATGAAATACATATTGATTGGTTGGTTTGATGAAGGATGTAGTAGCAGAGGCAGTAGCATCACTCCAGAACCAATTCTGTTGAATGAATACATTACTAGCTATATAACATGTCTATGTAACCTATGTATAAATGTTATTGTCTTAATGTCTTAATTGTCTTAATCCTAATATGTTATAACATAGTTATTTGGCTACTAATAACTTGACTGGATTCAAGTGCATTATTGTTATTATTAAAGTGCATTTTTGTTCTGTTTGAATTATTGTCACCATAAACATACATTCTAGCCTTTGGATTAAATTCACATTGGTTAGATCAGTGTGAAACATAAGAAGTTGCGCATTGAAACGTTTCCCCAAACAGAACTCACCTGTCCACCGCTATCGCAGTCATAGAGTATATACTAGCGAAGACAGCAGCGACGGGGAAGAAGTTGTGAAAGCGGCAGTACATCAGCCCGAAGTACCACTCGTTGTGCACGGAATAGATGAAGTTGATAACGGTGTTGAAGGCAGACATAGACGCTTCAGCAAACGCGAGGTTCAACAGAAAATAGTTGGTCACAGTTCGCATTCGTTTATGCGCCATAATGATCCAAATTACTACGACGTTCCCCACCAGAGACACAGTAACCATGCAACTGTAGGCGAATGCCCATAGCACAATTCTCCAAACGGGTTGCACAAACTGGTTCCAGTCCTGATCAGTTCCATTGACCCCTGAAGAGTTGGTCCAATTGCTTGGCAATTGTAAATCAGTTGTGGTGAACAAGGGATCCATTTTTTTGGTGTTCTGCTGGTGACAATAATATAGTTAGTCCATGCAACACCTATGAAATGTACACTAATCAACCAGTTACTGAGTGAATAAATGGTAAGAAATCATCTTGGAGAATACTGATGTCTTTCAATTGAAACTTTCTTCGGCATTGCCATCCTGACGAATCTGGCACCCCTAAATTAGACTGGTAACATGATGCAATGATCACTGAAGAAGCAGCTCACACACAGAACATTTAGAATAATCCGCAGTTATTCAAAATTGAATTTGGATAAGAAAATTAATGTGTATTTAAGTTGACTCCACTCCGCGTAAAATGTAGGTGTTCCTTTGTACATAGCGTTCAACGGAGCACCTCTTCTCCACCGCAGCAAAAATGACTTGAAAGGAGCTGTTCCTAGACTTGACTCCACTCTCCAGCGCTCTACTCTGTACTCCGTACCCTATACTCTTGGCTCATTGAGGTGCGCTCTCTCTCTCCCTCTCCCTCTCCCCCTCTCTCTCTCTCTCTCTCTCTCGCTCATACTTAGATGCGTGCCAACGGGTGCGCAGCCAAGAGCAGGCGTACGCAAATATCAGAGATTTTCTGCAATTTTATATGGTAACGGAAACGTCCATGGACTGGACAACTTGTTCAACGAGCCCAGCATAGTTTAGCAAATTCATAAATGTCTAAATATAGACAATAGAGAGATATGTAGCCGACAAATACATGTTGCTACTGTAGGATATGGGGACACCTATAGTGAATGGGTGGTGTATTTCATTATAGGCTCTACCCCACTATTTCCAATCAGCTGACATAGGCCACATATTCTGACAACATTGGAGAAACAAGACATTGTGCCAAAAAATTGGAAAAGGAGAAAGAGAGGGTTAGATTAGAGAGAGACTCAAATGAATGTTGCTCTGTTTTCCTTTCCCCAAATTGGTGTAAAAAGTGTAGAAGATATTTATACTGAGGTGAACAACTTTGTGATATGTTTTGGAGGTTTTAGAGGCCTCTGAAAACGTACCTGATGGGCTTCTATTGCATGCGCCATAAGGGGATAGATAGAGTACTATGTCAAGCATAACTGAAATCAGGTCCTGAAACCTGAAAGAGCAGGGAAATTCATTTTAAGTCAGTTATCACAACTTACTCTCTGACACATGTTCCTTCTCACTCTCCATCTGGTGGCCTTTTCTGCCTCAACCACCCAATGCTCTGTGGCGCTCTCTGCACTATAATGGTCATAGCTATATTACTGAATGAATGTTGTACCCGAGGAATTGGGGCAGATCGACAATCAGTCAATGTGCTTGAATAACACAGAGAGCGAGAGAGAGAGAGCGCGAGAGAGAGAGAGAGAGAGAGAGAGAGAGAGAGAGAGAGAGAGAGAGAGAGAGAGAGAGAGAGAGAGAGAGAGAGAGAGAGATAACTTCCTAGAGGCCCAGAGATAAATTGTTCTGTCTAAGTGACTGGTTAAGGCCAGTTTGCGCTGTTCTGTGAACGGAGTAGTACACAGCGTTGTATGAGATCTTCAGTTTCTTGGCAATTTCTCACATGGAATAGCCTTCATTTCTCAGAACAAGAATAGACTGACGAGTTTCAGAAGAAAGCATTTTGTTTCTGGCCATTTTGAGCCTGTAATTGAACCCACAAATGCTGTTGCTCAAGATACTTAACTAGTCTAAAGAAGACCAGTTTTATTGCTTCTTTAATCAGATCAACAGTTTTCAGCTGTGCTAACATAATTGCAAGAGGGTTTTCTAATAATCAATTAGCCTTTTAAAATGATAAACTTGGATTAGCTAACAAAACGTGCCATTGGAACACAGGAGGGATGGTTGCTGATAATGGACCTCTGCACGCCTATGTAGATATTCCCTTAAAATCAGTCGTTTCCAGCTACAATAGTCATTTACAACATTAACAACGTCTACACTGTATGTATGATCAATTTGATGTTATTTTAATGGACCAAAAAATTGCTTTTCTTTCAAAAATAAGGGCATTTCTAAGTGACCCCGAACTTTTGAACGGTAGTGTATGTATGTCACGCCCTGGAATTAGTATTCTTTGTTTTCTTTATTATTTTAGTTAGGTCAGGGTGTGACATGGGGAATGTATGTGTTTTTGGGATTGTCTAGGGGTTTGTATGTTAAATGGGTCAGTGTCTTGTCTAGGTGTTTGTATGTCTATGGCTGCCTAGATTGGTTCTCAATTAGAGGCAGCTGTGGTTCATTGTCTCTGATTGAGAGCCATATTTAAGGCAGCCATAGGCATTGGGTTTTGTGGGTAATTGTCTATGTCATTGTGTAGTGTTTAGTGTCAGCACGATTTGTTTAAATAGCTTCACGATCGTCAGTTTGTTGTTTTTGTTTCGTCGTTATAATTAAAAAGAATGTATTTTTCACGCTGCGTTTTGGTCCTCTCTTCCACGTCAAGACGATCGTGACAGAATTACCCACCAAACCAGGACCAAGCAGCGTGTTAAGCAGCAGCAGGAGCAGCGCATAAAGAATTCTTGGACTTGGGAGGAGATACTGGAAGGTAAGGGACCTTGGGCTCACCCGGGAGAATATCGCCTCCCTCGTGAAGAGCTGGAGGCAGCTAAAGCCGAGAGGAGGCGATATGAGGAGGCAGCACGGAAGCAAGGCTGGAAGCCCGAGAGTCAAACCCATACATTTCTTGGGGGGGAATACAAGGGAGTGTGGCGAAGTCAGGTAGGAGACCTGCGCCAACTCCCCGAGCTTACCGTGGAGCGCGAAAGTACGGGCAGACACCGTGTTATGCGGTAGAGCGCACGGTGTCTCCTGTACGTGTGCATAGCCCGGTGCGGGTTATTCCACCTCCCCGCACTGGCAGGGCTAGATTGAGTATTGAGCCGGATGTCATGAAGCCGGCCCAATGCATCTGGCCTCCAGTGCGTCTCCTCGGGCCGGCATACATGGCACCAGCCTTACGCATGGTGTCCCCGGTTCGCCTACACAGCCCAGTGCGGGTTATTCCACCTCCCCGCACTGGTCGGGCTACGGGGAGCATACAACCAGGTATGGTTGGGCAGGCTCAGTGCTCAAGGGAGCCAGTACGCCTGCACGGTCCGGTATTTCCGGCGCCACCTCCCCGCCCCAGCCCAGTACCACCAGTGCCTACACCACGCACCAGGCTTCCAGTGTGTCTCCAGAGCTCTGTTCCTCCTCCACGCACTCGCCCTATGGTGCGTGTCTCCAGCCCGGTACCACCAGTTCCGGCACCACGCACCAAGCCTCCTGTACGTCTCCAGAGTCCTGTGCGTCCTGTTGCTGCTCCCCGCACTAGCCCTGAGATGCGTGTCCCCAGCCCGGTACCACCAGTGCCGGCACCACGCACTAGGCCTAATGTGCGTCTCCAGGGTCCAGTATGCCCTGTTCCTTCTCCCCGCACTAGCCCTGAGAGGCGTGTCCCCAGCCCGGTACCACCAGTTCCGGCACCACGCACTAGGCCTAATGTGCGTCTCCAGGGTCCAGTAGGCCCTGTTCCTTCTCCCCGCACTAGCCTTCAGGTGCGTGTCCCCAGCCCGGTACCTCCAGTTCCGGTACCACGCACCAAGCCTCCTGTGCATCTCCGGAGCCCTGTACGCACTGTTCCTTCTCCCCGCACTCGCCCTGAGGTGCGTGCCCTCAGCCCGGTACCACCAGTTCCGGCACCACGCACCAGGCCTACTGTGCGCCTCAGCAGGTCAGAGTCGGCCGTCTGCCCAACGCCGCCTGCACTGCTCGTCTGCCCAGCGCCGTCTGAGCTGCCTGCCTGCCCAGCGCCGTCTGAGCCATCCGTCTGCCCAGCGCCATCTGAGCCATCCGTCTGCCCAGCGCCATCTGAGCCATCCGTCTGCCCAGCGCCATCTGAGCCATCCGTCTGTCCCGAGCCGTCAGAGCCGTCCGTCAGTCAGGAGCCGCTAGAACCGCCAGTCAGTCAGGAGCCGCTAGAGCCGCCAGTCAGCCAGGATCTGCCGGAGCCGCCAACCAGCCAGGATCTTCCAGAGCCGCCAGTCAGCCAGGATCTGCCAGAGCCGCCAGTCAGCCAGGATCTGCCAGAGCCGCCAGTCAGCCAGGATCTGCCAGAGCCGCCAGTCAGCCAGGATCTGCCAGAGCCGCCAGTCAGCCAGGATCTGCCAGAGCCGCCAATCAGCCAGGATCTGCCAGAGCCGCCAATCAGCCAGGATCTGCCAGAGCCGCCAGTCAGCCAGGATCTGCCAGAGCCGCCAGCCAGCCATGAGCAGCCAGAGCCTACCGCCAGCCATGAGCAGCCAGAGCCTTCCGCCAGCCATGAGCAGCCAGAGTCGCCAGCCAGCCATGAGCAGCCAGAGTCGCCAGCCAGCCATGAGCAGCCAGAGTCGCCAGCCAGCCATGAGCAGCCAGAGTCGCCAGCCAGCCATGAGCAGCCAGAGTCGCCAGCCAGCCATGAGCAGCCAGAGTCGCCAGCCAGGATCTTCCAGAGCCGCCAGTCAGCCAGGATCTACCAGAGACACCAAAGCTGGTATTGACAATGGTGGAGTGGGGGTCACGTCCCGCACCCGAGCCGCCGCCATAGGAAGGCCCACCCCGGACCCTCCCCTTCTGTGTTAGGTTTTGCGGCCGGAGTCCTTTGGGGGGGGGGGGGGTACTGTCACGCCCTGGCCTTAGTATTCTTTGTTTTCTTTATTATTTTAGTTAGGTCAGGGTGTGACATGGGGAATGTATGTGTTTTTGGGATTGTCTAGGGGTTTGTATGTTAAATGGGTCAGTGTCTTGTCTAGGTGTTTGTATGTCTATGGCTGCCTAGATTGGTTCTCAATTAGAGGCAGCTGTGGTTCATTGTCTCTGATTGAGAGCCATATTTAAGGCAGCCATAGGCATTGGGTTTTGTGGGTAATTGTCTATGTCATTGTGTAGTGTTTAGTGTCAGCACGATTTGTTTAAATAGCTTCACGATCGTCAGTTTGTTGTTTTTGTTTCGTCGTTATAATTAAAAAGAATGTATTTTTCACACGCTGCGTTTTGGTCCTCTCTTCCACGTCAAGACGATCGTGACAATGTAGTAATACGCTTTTACAAGGACATTGCATTTTATGAGGCCATTACTCGCCTCTGTCACAGGCTTTCACATGACGTGAGCTCAGCCTGGGAGCCGAGGCAAGGACATTGCAGTTCTGGGAAAATCCTCTGCAGAGAAAAGACCACACAATAGTAGCCTGTCAAGGTACTACTAGCATCACATACTGTAGTAATCCCACCACTGTAAATAATGGAGGTTGATTCATGTGTCTTACTTCAATCAATCAATCAAATGTTTTTATAAAGCCCTTCTTACATCAGCTGATGTCACAAAGTGCTGTACAGAAACCCAGCCTAAAATCCCGAACAGCAAGCAATGCAGGTGTAGAAGCACGGTGGCTAGGAAAAACTCCCTAGAAAGCCCAGAACCTAGGAAGAAACCTAGAGAGGAACCAGGCTATGAGAGGTGGCCAGTCCTCTTCTGGCTGTGCCGGGTGGAGATTATAACAGAACATGGCCAAGATGTTCAAATGTTCATAGATGACCAGCAGGGTCAAATAATAATAATCACAGTGGTTGTCGAGGGTGCAACAGGTCAGCACCTCAGGAGTAAATGTTAGTTGGCTTTTCATAGCCGATCATTCAGAGTATCTCTACTGCTCCTGCTGTTTCTAGAGAGTTGAAAACAGCAGGTCTGGGACTGGTAGCACGCCCGGTGAACAGGTCAGGGTTCAATAACCGCAGGTAGAACAGTTGAAACTGGAGCAGCAGCACGGCCAGGTGGACTGGGGACAGCAAGGAGTCATCAGGCCAGGTAGTCCTGAGGCATGGTCCTAGGGCTCAGGTCCTCTGAGAGAGAGAAAGAAAGAAAGAAAGAAAGAAAGAAAGAAAGAAAGAAAGAAAGAAAGAAAGAAAGAAAGAAAGAAAGAAAGAGAGAAAGAGAGAGAGAAAGAAAGAGAGGAAAAGAGAGAAAGAGGGAGAGAATTAGAGAGAGCATACTTAAATTCACACAAGACACCGGATAAGACAGGAGAAATACTCCAGATATAACAGACTGACCCTAGCCCCCTGACACATAAACTACTGCAGCATAAATACTGGAGGCTGAGACAGGAGGGGTCGGGAGACACTGTAGCCCCATCCGATGATACCCCCGGACAAGGCCAAACAGGCAGGATATAACCCCACCCACTTTGCCAAAGCATAGCCCCCACACCACTAGAGGGATATCTTCAACCACCAATTTACCATCCTGAGACAAGGCCGAGTATAGCCCACAAAGATCTCCGCCACGGCACAACCCAAGGGGGGGCGTCAACCCGGATGAATGTGTAATGTACCTATAACAATTGAGAAGAAGAATTTAAAATATTATTCCACATAGAGCAACCATTGACATGCCTGACAGCATAGTTGTAACATCATTATGTGTACACTTATACAGTAGGACCAACGCAGTTATACATCACTAAACAGCTGGAAGCCCTTGCAATGAGGACTGTCTATTGATTATCATCCACAGGATTGCTTAAAAGCTTACAAGTGCAGAGGATGCTACTGTGTAACTACTGTACAGATGTATGATCTTCAATTTGTATGATCTTAAATTGAGCCAGTTACAGTAGGAAATTATCCTGGAGCTTCATTGTTAATGGAAAGTTTTGCAGGGGTCAATAGATTCTTGGTGAGGGAAAATCAAGTCTAGATTTCAAAGTGGAAATTACAAACTTCAGAAGCCTGTCACACTCTGATCTGTTTAACCTGCCTTTGTGATTGTCTCCACCCCCTCCAGGTATCGCCTATCTTCCCCATTATCCCCTGTGAATTTATACCTGTGGTTTCTGTTCGTCTGTTGCCAGTTCGTCTTTGTCAAGTCAACCAGCGTTCTTGCCTCAGCTCCTGTTTTTTCCAGTCTTTTTCTCGCACTCCTGGTTTTGACCCTTGCCTGTCCTGAACCTGAGCCTGCCTGCCGACCTGTGCCTTTGCCCCATCTCTGGTTTACTGACCCCTGCCAGCCTTGACCTGTCTATTGCCTACCCATGTTGGATTATTAAACCATTGTTAATTCGACGTTGTCTGCATCTGGGTCTTACCTTCATACCTGATGAAGCCTTTTAAAACCGCAAATACAATAGAAGTTTGAAATGTCCTGCATTGCAGAAGAGTTCTCCTGCAACAGAGTGGTCAAATGAAGAACCTACATCTGTACAGCCATACAGTACAGTATATCATTATCTTGGATAACAGTAGGTTTCATCATAATGTGAGCTCCTATTACTGTAAACGTTATCTCTAAGATCTACAGAATCATCTATTATTGGAGAGAAAATATGGAATTCATCTAACTACTAGCTATGAACTTGAGGACAAAATGGTGGTCATGAAATGTATGGTACAGAATATTGGCCATTAGTAGAGGGTTCTCTCTACCTATCTCTCCTCTCCATGCTCCCCGCCTTGTGAGTCACACACAGCCTTTCTTTCCTGATCACTGTCCTCTATCCTCTCCCTCATCCTCTTTAATACATCCTTCTTAAATTGCATTCTCTCTCAACTAAACCTTCTATTTTTTGCATGACATCCCTTATTTCCTATAGGGGGAAATAAGTAATCAATCAGTGCTCCAAGGTAATCATCGGGACTGCTTAAAAGATCAGCAATTCAACATTCTCACCAGTTCCCCCTATAGGCAATGGGAGAGAGATGATTGAATCATATACAACATTGTTTCACATTAATTGCATGGTTTTCATTTTGGCACAGTACATGCATGTTATTGTTAGCATGGCAACCTGAACAATTTTAATGGCTCACAGTATAGGTAGAGGAAAACTAGATTATCCTGTCACCTTAGAGATGAGGAAGACAATAAATGTTTAATATAGTGATGTTCAGAAACAGAACCAAACTCCTGTTATCTGGTGTAGATATTACACAGTAATAATCAATGACGCAGTAAATGTCTTTGGACTCTAATATTGTGTCTTTGGGCTCTGATATCCTGATCTATGTCAGAGTAGTTTCAGTCCAGCACTTTCTCAGAATGAAGAATGGCGGTTCAGATAAGTTGCTAATTGTCTAATTCCCTTTTGGAATAATTACACCAGTGTTTAAAGGACAGATTCAATAGACAAAACATTAATAAGGATGAGCTTAGTCCTTAGCTCTCTGACCTTTGTCCTGGTGATTTACATGAGAACACCTCAGAATTCAAAGTGCTTTCTGGTCAAATGAGCTCTTCTGTTATGACCTTTTTGCAACCTGCTTTGAATGCCAAAAGCTGACTTTTTTCTCCTGTCTTGTTTTTGACAACTCTTCATCCACAGTTTTTTTGGGGTGGGAGGGTTGGTCAACCCAGACCCATGTATTTCGTTATTTCTAAATAGTCACTCTGAGTCACACTATTCTGATAGAAAGGGCAGATTTTGTGAAATGTATATCTAATGGGGGATTATAAAAAGTTGAGAATTCATATAATATCCTGTTAAGCTACACTACTGGTCAAAAGTTTGAAGTGCCTTTATTCAGTCAGGCAATAATATACAGTACCAGTCAAAAGTTTGGACACACCTACTCATTCAAGGGTTTTTCTTTATTTTTAAAGACATCAAAACTATGAAATAACACATATGGAATCATGTAGTCACCAAAAAAGTGTTAAACAAATCAAAATATATTTCATATTTGAGATTCTTCAAATAGCCAACCTTTGCCTTGATGACAGCTTTGCACATGCTTGGTATTCTCTCAACCAGCTTCACCTGGAATGCTTTTCCAACAGTCTTGAAGGAGTTCCCACATATGCTGAGCACTTGTTGACTGCTTTTCCTTCACTCTGACTCATCCCAAACCATCTCAATTTGGTTGAGGTCGGGGGAATGTGGAGGCCAGATCATCTGATTCAGCACTCCATCACTCTCCTTCTTGGTAAAATAGCCCTTACAAAGCCTGGAGGTGTGTTGGGTCATTGTCCTGTTGAAAAACAAATGATAGTCCCACTAAGCCCAAACCAGAAGGGATGCTGCAGAATGTTGTGGTAGCCATGCTGGTTAAGTGTGCCTTGAATTCTGAATAAATCACAGACAGTGTCACCAGCAAAGCACCCCCACACCATAACACCTCTTCCTCTATGTTTTAAGGTGAGAAATACACATGCGGAGATCATCCATACACCCACACCGTGTCTCACAAAACCCCCAAATCTAAAATTTGGACTCCAGACCAAAGGACAAATTTCCACCGGTCTAATGTCCATTGCTTGTGTTTCTTGACCCAAGCAAGTTTCTTCTTATTGGAGTCCTTTGGTAGTGGTTTCTTTGCAGCAGTTTAACCATGTAGGCCGGATTCACACAGTCTCCTCTGAACAGGTGATGTTGAGATGTGTCTGTTATTTGAACTCAGTGAAGCATTTATTTGGGTTGCAATTTCTGAGGCTGGTAACTCTAATGAATGTATCCTCTGCAGCAGAGGTAACTCTGGGTCTTCCATTCCTGTGGCGGTCCTCATGAGAGCCAGTTTCATCATAGCGCTTGATGGTTTTTGCGACTGCACTTGAAGAAACTTTAAAAGTTCTTGAAATTTTCCATATTGACATGTTTTAAAGTAATGATGGACTGTCGTTTCTCTTTGCTTATTTGAGCTGTTCTTGCCATAATATGGAATTGGTCTTTTACCAAATAGGGCTATCTTCTGTATACCACCCTTACCTTGTCACAACACAATTGATTGGCTCAAACGCATTAAGAAGGAAAGAAATGCCACAAATTAACTTTTAACAAGGCACACCTGTTAATTGAAATGCATTCCAGGTGACTACTTCATGAAGCTGGTTGAGAGAATGCCAAGAGTGTGCAAAGCTGTCATCAAGGCAAAGGGTGGCTATTTGAAGAATCTCAAATAAAAATATATATTTTGATTTGTTTAACACTTTTTTGGTTACTACATGATTCCATGTGTGTTGTTTCATGTCCTCACTATTATTCTAAATCCTTGAATGAGTAGGTGTTCTAAAACTTTTGACCGGTAGTGTATATTCCCACTTTCACTCACAATGACATGACAACCACTGTGACAGTCATTCATTTCGTCAGTCCATCAGTTGGTCACTGGTTATGTGAGTTAGCATCCAATAGACTGACCCCAACGTGCATCTGGCCAGTAATTCATTCAATGATCCCCAATGCCCTCAGCACAACCATCTATAATTCATGAATGATCCATTATTGAATATTAAGCAATAAACAAGCCACCCATATTCCAGACACGCTCAGGTGTATGTGTGAGTGGCAGCGAGGAGCAGCTTGTTATCCATTGAAATGCAAGAGGGCTTCAAATCCCCAAACCTGCATTTAGCTGTAGATGGACTTAGCTACCTTAGCTACTTAGCTACCTAAATCCTGTTCACATCAATGGTGTGTAATGACTCGTAAGATCCAAAGGCATAGGCTATTGATTAGACCTTGCTAGGGCTTTGAAATCTAATACAGGTGTGGGGCTAGAGCAGGAAAATTATCCTGAAGCAACAGGAAATGTGAATGTTTATGTGGATAATAATTAATGGGCATTTCTTGATTGATTGATTGATTAATTGGACTCATTATTCTTAGAGTTAGTTTGCTAATACAGTATTCATTCAATAAAATGTAGCCTACATTTTAAAAGAGTCTGAAAGCAGTAGTCTTAGGCTATTGAAATACTGTTCTGTATCTTCTTTTTCCTGTAAGAAATATTCTATTGCCTATAGGTTTGCAATTCTAAAGTCCAGCGAAGAAAGGAATGGGAAAAATAGCAAAAGCATGGCAGAGTCTTTCTGCAGGCCTTTCTGCAGCGCCACCATACAAGTGCGTTGAATCTTCAATTCTAAAGTCCAGGAAAAAGGGGAATGAGTTGCCTGGGTGCTGCGCTGTTCAGTGGCTGTGGTGCTGAATTGGGTTCGCGGCGCTGTCCATGGTGCTGAATGCTTGTGAGCTGTGTTAGGGCACAAGCCGGTATTCCCACACATGCTAGTTAGATGTGTTCACTGTAGGCCTACCTGCGGCTTCTAAAATGTAAGTTACAACAAAGATTACTGACCTAGTAATAGCCTAGTATCCAGCATCCACATCACATACATGTGTGCCATAAATACACCAACAAGAGCCAACCAACAACTGATGCAATATTGAGCAATAGCAGGGATTAAATGCTCTTTGTCCAGTAACAGTGCCATTTTTCGGGTAGTAACACAGCCTATTAAACGGCCAAGGGGAGCCTTGAATGTGACCCATTTCCTTTAAGATGTTCGTTCCAAAGGAAAGCAAGCAATGCATGTCTGGATGATGAAAGCAAGCTCCTTTGTCTACCATCTGGGCTGTTGCACGTGATGATACTGTAATAATCGAGTGTTGTTGGATCATTTCTATAAATAGCAACAACAACAAAAAAACGAAATTGCTATGTATTTGGATAATTATTTTTAAAGATAGAGTGAGATGACGCGTTAATTACATCGTTAGTACAATGTATTTCACCGCTCTGGCCCTTTAAATTACGTGGCCAAATCAGAGCGTGCACGGAAGTTATTGTTTGTGGGAATAGAGGGGGATTTGTGTGTGTGAGACAACATTTAACGGGAGTAGCTATTTGAAATAAATTAAAGCGTTGACGTCCTCGTGCAAAATTGAGACGTTTTGAAAATTAAATCCGATAATATAGTTGGCTAATTTGCTGAAATAGCTAATCAGTGCAGTGTTGTTGATATTCTTCTACTAGCATAGCTAGCTAGCTAGCTAACGTTAGCGTCTTGGCTAGCTAGCTAGCTTCTTCAGCTACCAAGCATTATGCCTTCATACAAAGAAGTGAGAAACAGCAACCGCTGCTATTATTTCATCAAATTCACCTTAAATGTCTACTCAATGCTGTTCTCGGTAAGTGTTGTTAATATGGACTTGTTGGTTTCAGGGACAGGGTTGGTGACCACTAGCTAGCTCTCAAGAACCCAAGCAGGAAATTGCCGTCTATTTGAATGGGCTAGGGGGACCACATTGTTGGCTGTCAGAAAACCACCACCTTTGTTTAGCTAGCTAGCCAGTGTAGTAGCTAGCTAGTATAGCTATCGGTATCTTCCTAGCTCGCTAGCTAACTCTCTAGTGCCAAATTGCTTGCCAGAAGATCGAATAATACCAAGGAAATATTACTGTGTGTACACGTTGTCTGATATAGTCGTTCATTTACCTCACTAGGCTACACTCTCCTTTCTGCTTTGTGGTACAGGGCAGGGCGTGGGGACTACTGAGTGATACAATGAAAGGGGTGGAGTGCGTCCTCTATTCCCTACATAGTGCACTACTTTTGACCAGAGCTCTATCTGGGTCCTGGTCAAAAGTAGTGCACTATATCGGGCATAGGGTGCCATTGGGACAATAACTGTGTGTTGAGAGTCCTTTACTACACTAGACTACACTCTTTCCTTTCTGTGTTGTGGTACAGGGCAGGGTGTGGGACTACTGAGTGATACAGTGAAAGGGGCTAAGTGGGATATTTTATTTTTGCTAGACATGTAATGCAGAGACATGTAATGCAGCCTGGTGTTGACAAGCCTCTTCTAGGTGTTCTGAGACATGTAATGCAGCCTGGTGTTGACATGTCTCGTCTAGGTGTTCTGAGACATGTAATGCAGCCTGGTGTTGACAAGCCTCTTCTAGGTGTTCTGAGACATGTAATGCAGCCTGGTGTTGACATGTCTCGTCTAGGTGTTCTGAGACATGTAATGCAGCCTGATGTTGACAAGCCTCTTCTAGGTGTTCTGAGACATGTAATGCAGCCTGATGTTGACAAGCCTCTTCTAGGTGTTCTGAGACATGTAATGCAGCCTGGTGTTGACATGCCTCGGTTAGGTGTTCTGAGACGTAGGGTATTTACAACATTGTAATTACAGCTTTTCAGGGCAGTAGTGGGTTACACAGGTAGGTCTAATTCTCTTAAAGTCCATGACATGCTAGCCTACATGACACATCTTTAATTGTGTGCGCTGTAGGCTTTAAGGCTAGTGACGCAGTTTACAGAGTATTAAAAGTATTGTTTGTCTGTTTAGAATGAGGGAATTTGCATCATGGATGTATTTTACAGCAAATAAGTATTTTGGGGGTGAATAAGCATAACTTAAAATGCTGCTGAGTCTACGGCTGAGCTTTCTAGTGCCATTTTGTAGTGAATAGCCTAGTTTGCTGAGTGTTTAATCTTCAATTAGGACACCATCTCATTGCACAGACTGTCACTGTCTACCAGTGTCACATGATTTGGGGTTTCTGACTCAGCCTTTTCAGGAAGGGCATGCAACCAACCCACCCACACGCAACACAGCACCATATACCTATCTCTGGGTACCATGTGGCACAAGTCACAGACTGTAATTTGCTTTACCAACTGTACTTTGGTGATAAGCGTTGCCTGCAGTAATATTGTTGTGCGTCCCCTATACCCTACATAGTGCACTACTTTTGACCAGTGCTTTATGGGCCCTGGTCAATTGTAGTGCACTACGAAGGGGATAGGGTGCCATTTGGACATGCTGTGTGTTGAGAGGCTTTTACTCTGAGAGTGAGGGCTTGAGATTGCGAGCCCCCTGTCCCATTGCTCCTAAGAGGGATGAACTGTACTCTCTGCTCTGCTTTGTCTGTGAAGATTATGCATTAACCCAGTAGGATGCTGCTATGTCAGTCTGTACTGTCATCCCACCACCAGGCAGAGAGGATGCTACAGCTGAAAGAGAGAAGGAAGGGGACTGGGAAAGTTAGTAAGAGATAAGGATGGGTGGCTTGGTGACTTTAGCTTGCTTTCAATTCGTTTTCTTGGCTATACATCAGTATAGAGCTGTGCGATATGGACAAAAGTTGCGATAAATTGCATGAATTGATACGATAAGTAGAATGATAATCTTCTAACATTAGTGTCTGTTTAAAAAAAAGATATCCTGTGAACTACTACTACCAGTTTGATGGTAGTAGCCATCAATTGTCCCATTAACAATCACCCATATTAGCAAACCTATTTCATTTTAAACATCACATTTCTCTAGTATAGGCTACATATCGTCATGAAGGACATCAGCAAAAATGCTTGGGATAAAATTGATCGGTATGATAATTTATGTAATAAAATTCAACCTAACCTTGATTAGTGACTCAGTGTTTAAGTGATGTCTTTATGAATGTATATGGAGTGCCAACGACACAGCGGTGGTGGGCCTGATCGCCGATGGTGACAAGCCCTGGCAGAGCGGTGCCAGGAAAATAACCTCAATGTCAGCAAAACTAAGGAGCTGATTGTGGACTATAGGAAACAGGGGGAGCGGGGGGTCAAAAGCTCCAAGTTCCTCGATGTGCACATCACAGAGGACCTGACATGGACCAATCACACCACCACTGTGGTGAAGAAGGCGTAGCAGTGTCTCTTCAATCTCTGGCGACTGAAGAAATTTGGCATGAGCCCTCAGATCCTCAAGAAGTTCTACAGCTGCACAATCATCTTGACCGGCTGCGTCACCGCCTCTACTGGAACGCTCTACACGGGGTGGTGCGGACGGCCCAATACATCATGGAGCTTCCTGTCCTCCAGGACATGTACAGTGGCAAGAAAAAGTATGTGAACCCTTTGGAATTACCTGGATATCTGCATAAATTGGTCGTAAAATTTGATCTGGTTTTTGTTTTTGTGTGCTTAAAATAATAACACACAGATTATTGTATTTGTCTTGTCTATATTGAATACATAATTTAAACTTTCACAGTGTAGGCTGGAAAAAGTATGTGAACCCCTAGGCTAATGACTTCTCCAAAAGCTAATTGCAGTCAGGAGTCAGCTAACCTGGAGACCAATCAATGAGACGAGATTGGAGATGTTGGTTAGAGCTGCCCTGCCCTATAAAAAACACTCACACAATTTGAGTTTGCTATTCACAAGAAGCATTGCCTGATGTGAACCATGCCTTGAAGAAAAGTGATTTCAAAATATTAAGAATTGTTGACTTGCATAAAGCTGGAAATGGTTACAAAAGTATCTCTAAAAGCCTTGATGTTCATCAGTCCACGGTAAGACAAATTGTCTATAAATGGAGAAAGTTCAGCACTGTTGCTACTAGAGGTCGACCGATTAATCGGAATGGCCGATTAATTAGGGCCGATTTCAAGTTTTGATAACAATCGGAAATCGGTCATTTTGGATGCCGATTTTGCCGGAATTTGTAATTTTTTAAAATATTTTCTTTCCTCCACACCTTTATTTAACTAGGCACATTCTTATTTTCAATGACGGCCTCGGAACGGTGGGTTAACTGCCTTGTTCAGGGGCAGAAGGACAGATTTTTACCTTGTCAGCTCAGGGATTCAATCTTGCAACCTTACGGTTAACTATTCCAACGCTCTAACCACCTGCCTCACGAGGAACCCGCCTGTTACGCGAATGCAGTAAGAAGCCAAGGTAAGTTGCTAGCTAGCATTAAACTTATCTTATAAAAAACAATCAATCAATCATAATCACTAGTTATAACTACACATGGTTGATGATATTACTAGTTTATCTAGCGTGTCCTGCGTTGCATATAATCGATGCAGTGCCCATTCGCGAAAAAGGACTGTCGTTGCTCCAACGTGTACCTAACCATAGACATCAATGCCTTTCTTAAAATCAATACACAGAAGTATATATTTTTAAACCTGCATATTTAGCTAAAAGAAATCCAGGTTAGCAGGCAATATTAACTAGGTGAAATTGTGTCACTTCTCTTGCGTTCATTGCACGCAGAGTCAGGGTATATGCAACAGTTTGAGCCGCCTGTCTCATTGCGAACTAATTTGCCAGAATTTTACGTAATTATGACATAACATTGAAGGTTGTGCAATGTAACAGGAATAGTTAGACTTATGGATGCCACCCGTTAGATAAAATACGGAACGGTTCCGTATTTCACTGAAAGAATAAACGTTTTGTTTTCAAGATGATAGTTTCCGGATTCGACCATATTAATTTTACATTTACATTTAAGTCATTTAGCAGACGCTCTTATCCAGAGCGACTTACAAATTGGAAAGTTCATACATATTCATCCTGGTCCCCCCGTGGGAATTGAACCCTGGTCCCCCCGTGGGAATTGAACCCACAACCCTGGCGTTGCAAGCGCCATGCTCTACCAACTGAGCCACACGGGACCACCATTAATGACCCAAGGCTTGTATTTCTGTGTGTTATGTTATAATTAAGTCTATGATTTGATAGATCAGTCTGACTGAGCGATGGTAGGTAGCAGCAGGCTCGTACGCATTCATTCAAACAGCACTTTAGTGCGTTTTGCCAGCAGCTCTTCGCAATGCTTCAAGCATTGCGCTGTTTATGACTTCAAGCCTATCAACTCCCGAGATTAGGCTGGTGTAACCGATGTGAAATGGCTAGCTAGTTAGCGGGGTGCGCGCTAATAGCGTTTCAAACGTCACTCGCTCTGAGACTTGGAGTAGTTGTTCCCCTTGCTCTGCATGTACTGCTTCGAGGGTGGCTGTTGTCGATGTGTTCCTGGTTCGAGCCCAGGTAGCGGCGAGGAGAGGGATGGAAGCTATACTGTTACACTGGCAATCTAAAGTGCCTATAAGAACATCCAATAGTCAAAGGTATATGAAATACAAATCGTATAGAGAGAAATAGTCCTATAATTCCTATAATAACTACAACCTAAAACTTCTTACCTGGGAATATTGAAGACTCATGTTAAAAGGAACCACCAGCTTTCATATGTTCTCATGTTCTGAGCAAGGAACTTAAACGTTAGCTTTCTTACATGGCACATATTGCACTTTTACTTTCTTCTCCAACACTTTGTTTTTGCATTATTTAGACCAAATTGAACATGTTTCATTATTTATTTGAGGCTAAATTGATTTTATTGATGTATTATATTAAGTTAAAATAAGTGTTCATTCAGTATTGTTGTAATTGTCATTATTACAAATACATTTTAAAAATTGGCCGATTTAATCGGTATCGGCTTTTTTTGGTCCTCCGATAATCGGTATCGGTATCGGCGTTGAAAAATCATAATCGGTCGACCTCTAGTTGCTACTCTCCCTAGGAGTGGACATCCTGCAAAGATGACTGCAAGAGCACAGTGCAGAATGCTCAATGAGGTTAAGAAGAATCCTAGAACGTCAGCTAAAGACTTACATAAATCTCTGGAACATGCTAACATCTCTGTTGACGAGTCTACGATACGCAAAACACTAAACAAGAATGGTGTTCATGGGAGGACACAATGGAAGAAGCCAAAAAAACATTGCTGCACATCTGAGGTTCGCAAAAGAACACCTGGATGTTCCACAGCACTACTGGCAAAATATTCTGTGGACAGATGAAACTACAGTTGAGTTGTTTGGAAGGAACACACAACACTATGTGTGGAGAAAAAAAGGCACGGAACACCAACATCAAAACTTCATCCCCACTGTAAGGAGGGAGGTGGAGGGAGCATCATGATTTGGGGCTGCTTTGCTGCCTCAGAGCCTGGACAGCTTGCTATCATCGATGGAAAAATGTATTCCCAAGTTTATCAAGACATTTTGCAGGAGAATGTTAGGCTATCTGTCTGCCAATTGAAGCTCAACAGATGTTGGGTGATGCAACAGGACAATGACCCAAAACACAGAAGTAAATCAACAACAGAATAGCTTCAACAGAATAAAATATGCCTTCTGGAGTGGCCCAGTCAGAGTCCTGACCTCAACCCAATTGAGATGCTGTGGCATGACCTCAAGAGAGCAGTTCACACCAGACATCCCAATAATATTGCTGAACTGAAACAGTTTTGTAAAGAGGAATGGTCCAAAATTCCTCCTGACCGTTGTGAAAGTCTGATCCGCAACTGCAGAAAACGTTTGGTTGAGGTTTTTGCTGCAAAAAGGAGGGTCAACCAGTTATTAAATCCAAGGGTTCACATACTTTTCCCACCCTGCACTGTGAATGTTTACATGGTGTGTTCAATATAGACATGAAAACGTATAATTGTTTGTATGTTATTAGTTTAAGCAAAATGTGTTTGTCTATTGTTGTGACAGATGACAATCAGATCACATTTTATGACAAATCTATGCAGAAATCCAGGTAATCCCAAAAGGTTCACATACTTTTTCTTGCCACTGTACACCAGGCGATGTTTGAGTAAGATCGTCAAGACTCCAGTCACACGAGCCACAAACTCTTCACTCTGTTACCATCTGGCAAGCGTTTTCGGAGCATCAGGTTCCGAGACAGTTTCTACCACCAGGCCATCAGAATGCTGAACAGCTAACACTAGCTTTCTCCCTGCACAGACATGCATCTCAGAGACTATCTGCAATTTAGATTATTATTATTTGCACTCTCCAGTCTCCACACATTTAACCCTTACACACAAACACACACAAACAAACACACAAGCACCCACACTCAAACTTGTTATTTTTGATGTTACACTTATTATTGTTATGATACATATTGACTAATGTACTGCATTGTTGAGGGAGCTAGCACACAAGCATTTCACTGCAACTTTTATACCTGCTGTAAACTGTGTATGTGTCGTGTCTTTGACTATGCCAGATTAATTGCTATGACATGCTATTCTATAAAATAATTTCTCCGTAATTAATATTACCTGATTGAACTAATCATGTAAATATGAATTAACTAGAGAGGGACACCACAAAATAATATTTATAGAGCTGTTATCTTTCGAATAAACTCTTAAAGATTTAGTAATATTTTACTAAATAGCAGTCACATTAATCGTCATTTTATTCAGTCTCATCTGAAAGTTGTAAGTCCTTGATTATCTGCAAGAATCCTGGCTAACAAGTTGAATCAGCAATACAAAATTGGGTTTAATTATTTATTTACTAAATACCTAACTAATCACACAGAATCACACATATACAATTAACTCATAACTTGATCACATATTACGTCATACAGAAAAACGTCCCTAGCGGGCGGAATAGATATGACAGCTTGTTACACAAAGGAAAGGGGGGCTGAGTCCTAGTGAAAGAGCGGGAGACTTGAACATAGGCGGGCTGTACTATCGTAAATACAGTATCTTATGCATTCTAAATTACCGCCCATTTGAAGAGGAAAATGCAATCAATATTTACTCTGAGCTGCGCTTCAGTAGGTTGGTGGTAGATGGCCTGTGTCGCCAACCTGAGTCCTCTGTCCTTTGAAGAATGTCTCTGGTAGTCACGGGAACACGTTGTGTGTATTAGACGGGATACTTGGACTGTCCTTCCGAACCTGCGTTTAGCTGTTGCTAACTCCAAGGCTAGGAGATATCACTTCTGTAGTGAATACGAGTTCAAAGTTCATACCATTCATAATCAAAGTCCATGCTGATGTTGGCTTCATCTATAGTGATTATCTGAACCATTCTGACACTGGATCGTCATCCTAGAGTACCCGGAACAGAAAGTTATATTCTGGTTCGTGGCTTTATATAGTGGAGGGAGAGGGGTGTGTCTGAAAAGTCTATTAACCCATGCCTCTTCACAGGGGCGGACCACTGTGAGCAGAGGAAAACGTATGAAAGCACAGATCTCTCATTTGGAAGCTAAAATTACATTTCACCTCTTCACAAATAATGTCATATTCAAACATTTGAATTAAACAACAATTCCATGTCAATCCGATATCTCTGACATTTAGACTTTCCACAGTAGAGTTTGTCATTCAATCCTTGATGAGAATGTGTCAGAGGGCAACCGAACTGACATAATATACCTTAAGTACCACCGCATATGTTCAGTTGGTCGAATTACCAGAATATAGTTCATTTCCCCCAACTTCTGATGTTACCCAGAATCTCTATGTTAACCCATGGGTTTCCTTATGTCACATCAGTTATAGTAGGGAGAGAGAAAAAGGGGGAAAGAGGTATTTATGACTGTCATAAACCTACCCCCAACCCAACGTCATGACATATGTGACAAATACAATTTGATTTGATTCGCCTATGGGGAAATCCCCCATCTCTATGAGTCACCATAGACAACCTTTGAGTGCTCGCTCCTTCGCTCGCTTTGTGTGCCCCTATAGTTAGGCCTCTAGTTGTGGATGTGCTGCCTGAAAGGTGGTAGAATAGAACGTCTTTAAAGCAGACTATTGAACAGATCCTAGTGCTCTCTGCCTCTTTTCTATTTGTCATATTTTAATTTCAAACCATAGCCTAGGCTAATGGATGAGTCAGCAGATTTAGATGGTGAGTCTATTTTACTCATCCAGTTACTTTATCAGTTAAATGTAACCCTGCCCCGCCATCACTCTCTTTCCTCCACCATTTTTAGTGAATACTCGTCATCCTGGAATCAATCAGCGGGTATAATGAATCGCTCTCTCTCGCCCTCTTAGCTCAGGAACGCTCAACTCCGTTGTCTTATATCAATGGGGAGTTGACTATTGATAACTGGTCTTGCAATTTGCTAGCAACAACATTAAGTCACCATCAGTTGATACTTGTAAAAATGTCTATTCTGATAACGCTTACCTGTACTTATGATTGACCTCTACAACCGTGCTCCTTTGTCTTGCTCAACTGGAGACGTAGCGGCCTTGATGTACTATGTGCTGGGATTCAATTGGTACATGCACATTCACGCTGAGTTGTGCAACACAAATTAGGGAAAAGTCGGTGGTTGTCGTCAATACATTTTTTAATGTGGAAGGACAACAGTTGTACAGGTCAAACTTAGATACCGGTAGGCATTTTCAGAATTTACATTTTTACAAGTAACGACTGATGGTGACTCAATGTTGTTGTTAGCAAATCGTGCGACCAGTTACCACTACTCAACTCCGCCTCGATATAAGAGAACGGAGTTGAGCGTTTCTCAGCTATCTCCCTCGCTGCTTTCTCACCCTCTCTCACACTCCATGACTCTCCCTCTCACCTCACAGGAAATTGCAGTCAATTTCATGTTCAATTTTCACCCCACCTTTCTGTCTGTAGCTCTGTCTCTCTGCCTGTCTCTCTCTCCCTACGTCAGCCATACTGCTGCTGAGTATGAACTAGTACAACATGTCAGGGACTTCCCCCGCTTAGATTTTTATTCTCACAATTCTTTCTAACTTCTTTCGTTAATCCTTTTTCCTTTCAGCACTGCCTCCTCTGCCGTGTTCAGATGTAATGCCTTGGCTTGTGTTCCCCCAAGAGCTCCCCTGGCCCACAGCCATGCAGGAGCACTCACTGTTAATGAATGCTATTTCTCCTTGTCTGTTCAATCTGCTTTGTGTAATTTCACACAGTTTTGCGTGTAGGTTTCCTTTGGGAAGGAGAGAGTCAGTCGACTAATCCTTTGAGAGAGTATGTGTACTGTGTAGCCTATTTGCATTGCTTCTTATCAGTCTGAAGTTTGTTCTTTTGTAAGATGATGGGTTTGTCTCCAGTGTGTGTAGCCTCCTTCTTACGCTACACTACAGTGGATGACAGAATGAATGAGAAATTGGGCAACCGCTATGAGTGACTTAAAGTAGGCCTACATCTTTTGAAAATATCCACTGGACACAGACGTCATTTTAACATCTAGTTTTGATTTACATGTTGAGTTGTCAACTAACGTGAATTCAGTGTGAAATCAACCTACAATTTGACCCTATTTTGAGTGAAGTTGGGTGAAAACAATATGAAATTCCCTTACGTTGATGACTTTTTGCAAATAGAATCAGTATTCCACGTTGATTCAACTGAATTTTTGCCCACTGGGTAGGGACATTTTCCGGTGTTGGGCGGGGTGGTGCTGGCAGTCGTGAATGTACTAAAGTAGGGAAAGAGTGATGAGGCTTGCTCTCTTAGTGCAGATTGTCTCTCTTCCTAATTGAGAATCAATAGGTAGGCCTATGGGGTTAAGATTGTTTGTTGCAGAAAGAAATGACTATCATTATGAGTCAGTCTGCATTCCAAATGGCACCATATTCCCGACATAGGCTAGTGCCTTTATAGTCCCTTTAATTCACTATAAAGGGAAAAGGGTGCCATTTGGGATGCAGACAACGTGAGATCCACCCTGCCATGGTTTTGAAAGCTCTCAAATGGCACACCAGGAGGTAGTCAAGTGGGGTTTGTTTGATGCTAACAAGGCTGATGCCATAACAACACAGCAGCTAGCCTAGGCATAGTTCTCTAACCACCATCTCCTGTCGTCATTTGCCAACTTTAATTTGGGCAGCAGCCAGGGTGTGTGCAGGAGCACCAGCACTAAAGCCCTTTGTGTTTCCTAATTGACTACAAGGAACAAGGAAAATGGGTCGTATCTTCAGGATGCTACCACTAGAGAGGAAGACATCCATGGCGCTGGTCAAAAGAAGCGCACTATATGGAATAGGGTACCATTTGGGACTTATCCATGCTATTTTGAAGAAGTCCATGTTATTTGACATCAGCTATGAGTTTACAACACAATCCAAGGGAAACGGTAGCTTTGAACATGCTGATAGCTTTGAACGTTGCTTGCTTGGTTAGGCTTTCTATGCACACTGCTATCATGAAATTATGCTTATTCAGAAAGATGGCACACTGCAGAGCTCTGACCATCTCACCCCAACCCCTACCCTCTCTTCTTCCCCCTCTCCCTGCCTCTCCCTCTCTCTCTCCCTCCCCCAGCTCCTGGGCCTGTGTGTGTTGTGCGTGGGGGTGTACGCGGAGGTGGAGCGTCAGAAGAACCGTACTCTGGAGGGGGTGTTCCTGGCCCCCGCTGTGGTGCTCATCCTGCTGGGCCTGGTGATGTTCACCGTCTCCCTGGTGGGCATGGTGGGCTCCCTCAGGGACAACAAGACCCTGCTACACATGGTGAGAGAGGAGAGGGATGGAAGATCGAGAGAGGGAGGGACGGAAGGGGGGATATGAGGAGCGATGGAGGTTAGGATGGAAAAGAGGAGGGATGAAGGAAAGAATAGGAGGGTTGAGAGATTAGGTAGAGGAGACCCAAGGTATATGGAGCGAGAGGGAGTGGGAGGAGGAAGAGGAGGGGGACAAGACAGGACAAGGGGACTCTGCTGACTGGGATATGTCAGTCAACTTGAGGATGGTGTTTCCTATCTCAGCCCAGCAATCTCTGGTCCCTCTGGCTTGATGTGTACATGGCATGCTAAGTGCATTCTCTCCCTCTCTCCATCTGTCTTCCAGTTTTTGTGTGTCCTGTGTGTGCTACTGTTCCTGCAGGCTGTGGCTCTCATCGTTGCGCTCATCTTTGAGAAAAAGGTCAGTTCTCTCTCACTCACTCACTCACTCACTCACTCACTCACTCACTCACTCACTCACTCACTCACTCACTCACTCACTCACTCACACACACACACACACACACACACACACACACACACACACACACACACACACACACACACACACACACACACACACACACAGCTGTAACACGTGATGGATGAAGAATTTCATAGCTTATCATCCCCCTCTTTCTCTCTCTCCCTGTAGACATCAGCCCTGTTCCAGAGCAGTATACGAGAGGGAATTAAACACTATTACGATGATCTGGACTTCAAAAACATCTTGGACTTTGTGCAACAGAAGGTAAGAGGACTGATTCCCTTTTCATTATCAGAAGCAACAGACAGGAAATAGTGGTGTGTGTGTACTGAATGAAGAGGCCACTGACCGTTTTTTATTTAACTAGCCAGGTCAGTTAAGAACAAATTCTTATTTACAATGACAGCCTAGGAACAGTGGAAGAACACATTCTTATTTACAATGACAGCCTAGGAACAGTGGAAGAACAAATTCTTATTTACAATGACAGCCTAGGAACAGTGGAAGAACAAATTCGTATTTACAATGACAGCCTAGGAACAGTGGAAGAACAAATTCTTATTTACAATGACAGCCTAGGAACAGTGGCTTAACTGCCTTGTTCAGTGGCAGAACGACAGATGTTTACCTTGTCAGCTCGGGAATTCGATCTGGCAACATTTCGGTTACTGGCCAGACGCTCTAACCACTAGGCTACCTGCTGCCCCACTGGGCACACACCCACACATTACCCACTGGGCACACACCCACACATTACCCACTGGGCACACACCCACACATTACCCACTGGACACACACCCACACATTACCCACTGGGCACACACCCACACATTACCCACTGGGCACACACCCACACATTACCCACTGGGCACACACCCACACATTACCCACTGGGCACACACCCACACATTACCCACTGGGCACACACTGGTTGAATCAACATTGTTTCCAAGTCATTTTAATGAAATTACGTT